>NW_010367319.1:297444-300374 GCF_000414095.1 Morus notabilis | reverse complement strand
TAAAAATTAAAACATGATTTATGTATTTTTCATGTGCATCATGCATCATATTTAATTGTGCCTAAATTCACATGTTTTTTATATTCATGCACAAAAAATGATTAGATGAATATTCTATTTATTTCCAACAACATGTCAAATCCTATTATCACACTACTTGCGACTGAAAAACTGGACGGTGATAACTATGCTAATTGGAAAAGTAACATGAACATACTGTTGGTCTGTGAAGACTACAAATTTGTCCTAGTAGAGGAATGTCCTCAAGAACCCGCAACTAATGCATCCAAAACCGCAAGGGAGCCTTATGATCGCTGCATCAAGGCCAACAACAAAGCAAAGTACTTTATGTTGGCCAGCATGAGCGATGTGCTTCGCAAGAAGCATGAGGAGATGGAGACTGCTTATGAGATAATGGAGTCTCTAGAAGCCATGTTCAATTTGGATTATCGTTGGCACCTAAAAATTTTCGGTTGATCCTTGAATCATATAAATTAATGTGATTAATTTATTCGTGCATAAATTAATATAATCTATAGAGTATCTCAAAAGTTTTATGAAAATTTTTGTTGTACACGATCCGCTGTTTTCCCATGCTTCTGCACCCGAATTCGATTCGGCAACCAACAGATAACTATGCTAAGTGGAAAAGAAACATGAACATACTATTGCTCTGCGAAGACTACAAGTTTGTCCTAGTGGAGGAATGTCCTCCTGAACCCGCGGCTAATGCAACCAAAACCGCAAGGGAGCCTTATGATCGCTGGATCAAGGCCAACAACAAGGCAAAGTGCTTTATGTTGGCCAGCATGAGCGATGTGCTTCGCAAGAAGCATGAGGAGATGGAGACTGCTTATGAGATAATGGAGTCTTTAGAAGCCATGTTCGGCGCTCCCTCTGAGAAGGCTCGTTTGGATGCTGTAAGGGCTTTCATGAATGACAAAATGAAGAAAGGTTGTTCATAACAAAGTTGTTCATTTATAAGTTTTGAACATGATTGATCACCTCCATGATGCGGTGCTCAATAGTGCCAGGATCGATGAAGCCACCCAAGATGGCATCATCTTGGAAAGCCTATCCCCTGATTTTCATGAGTTCATGAACAACTTTGTTATGAGCAAGAAAAAGTCCAATCTCACTGAACTTATAAATGACCTGCAAAACATCGAATCCACCAACAAGAGAAGGGGAGTAGAAGCAAATGTTGTTGTTGCAGGAGGCTCTGGTAAAAATAAAAGAAAGAATCAGAACTAAGGAAAGGGGAAGAAAGGAAAGAACAAGAAACCCAGGAAGACTAAGGGCCCTAGCCAGAAACCAAAGGACAATGTTTCCACTGCAATGGGCAATGGCGAAGGGCACTAGAAGAGAAACTGTCACAAGTATCTCGAGGAGCTGAAAAAGAAAAAGGAACAAGGTAAATCAGATTTACTAGTCCTTGAAACATGTTTAGTAGAGGGTGATACCTCGGCCTGGATAATTGATTCGCGAGCAACTAATCATGTTTGTAGAGTCTTAGTTCTTACACCGAGCTAGCCGATGGGGACTATACGATGAAAGTGGGCAATGGTACAAGAGTTTCGGCAAAAGCAGTGAGAGAAGTTATGCTTCATTTTAGGGAAAATAAATTTTTAGTTTTGAACAATGTTTATTTTATTCCAGACATTCGTAGAAATTTGATTTCTGTGGCTAAGTTATTCGAATAATTATTTAAAGTTTATTTTGATAATCAATTTGTTCATATTTCTCGAGATGGTTTAAATATTTGTTCTAGACATCTGGATGATGGTTTATATTGTATAAAGTCAACACTTAACTCACTGCTTAATACTGAAATGTTCAGAGTTGCCGAACCTAAGAATAAAAAGCAAAAGATTTCTCACGAAAATAACACATATCTGTGGCTTTTTAGACTTGGTCATATTAACCTAAATAGGATTGAAAGACTGGTAAAGGATGGCCCTTTGCGCGAGCTAACAGTTGGCGAGCTTTCGGTCTGTGAATCTCGTCTGGAAGGTAAAATGACCAAGAGGCCTTTTACAGCGAAAGGAGTAAGAGCTACAGAACCCCTTCAGCTGATACATTCAGATGTATGTGGACCGTTAAACGTCCAAGCTAGAGGAGGTTACGAATATTTCGTCACCTTTATTGACGACTATTCGAGATATGGTTATGTTTACCTGATGCAACGGAAATCTGAAACTTTTAGAAAGTTTAGAGAATTCTGAGCAGAAGTTGAAAAACAATTAGGTAAACCAATTAAGACACATCGATCAGATCGAGGGAGTGAGTACCTGGACCAAGAGTTCTGAGATTTCTTGATAGAAGGTGTAGTATCCCAATTGACTGCACCCGGTACACCACAGCAGAATGCTGTAGCCAAAAGGAGAAATCAGACTTTGCTCCACATGATAAGATCAATGTTGAGTTATTCTTCACTACCTACTTCATTTTGGGGTTATGCCCTAAAAACTGCTATGTATATTCTAAATCTAGTTCCATCTAAGTCTGTACCTAAGACACCCCTAGAGTTGTGGAATTGTCAAAAACCTAGTTTAAGACACATTCGCATATGGGGATGTCCAGCACACGTGCTGAGGCAAAAGACCGGGAAGTTGGAACCAAGGTCAGAAGTATGCATATTCGTGGGATACCGACAAGAGGAGGACTGTTTTATAGTTAAGCAGATCAAAAGGTGTTTGTATCCACAAATGCCACTTTTCTAGAGCATGACTATATGATAGATTTTAAGCCCAGAAGTAAAATAGTATTGGAAGAGTTACTTTCTGATGAGATCGGACCACAACCGACAAGAGTTGTCAAACCACTCAAAGAAAAGACCACAGTTCCTAATCAGACTCTTAAGGCCCCTTGTCGTAGTTGGAGGGTAAGCATGTTACCCGACCGGTATACCGGGGAAGCCCAAATCGTCA
>NW_010367319.1:295762-297045 GCF_000414095.1 Morus notabilis | reverse complement strand
CAGCCAGAGGGTTACATAGAGGAAGGCCAAAAGCAGAAAGTCTGCAAACTGCAGAGGTCCATTTATGGATTGAAGCAGGCTTCTAGATCATGGAACATCAGGTTTGATGAGGCTATAAAGTCTTATGGATTTGATCAAAACATTGATGAACCATGTGTCTACAAGTACAAGAAAGAAAAGAAGGTGGTCTTCTTAATTCTTTACGTCGATGACATCCTACTCATTGGGAATGATGTGGGATTGATGACAGATGTAAATGAGTGGTTAGCCAACCAATTCCAAATGAAAGATTTGGGAGAGGCAAGCTATGTTCTTGGGATTAAGATTATTCGAGATCGCAAGAAAAAGCTCTTGACGTTGTCACAGGCATCTTATATAGACAAAGTGTAGTCTAGGTATTCGATGCAGAACTCCAAGAAAAGGAATTTGCCTTCTAGGCATGATATTCATCTTTCTAAAGAGCAATGTCCAAAGACCCCACAACAGGAAGAAGATATGAGACGGTATCCCTATGCTTCGGCCGTGGGAAGCCTTATGTATGCCATGTTGTGTACAAGACCAGATATTTGCTATGCAGTGGGAGTGGTCAGTCGCTACTAGTCCAACCCAGGATTAGATCATTGGGTTGCAGTAAAGTGTATTCTCAAGTATCTTAGGAGAACGAGAAACTATATGTTAGTATATTCCGGAGAAGATCTGTCTCTCACTGGATACACGGATTCTGACTTCTAATCAGATAGAGATAGTCGAAAGTCGGCATCTAGATCTGTGTTCACTCTTAATAGAGGAGCCGTGGTATGGAGAAGTATAAAGCAAAAGTGTGTTGCTGACTCTACCATGAAAGCTGAATATGTTGCAGCTTGTGAAGCCGCAAAAGAAGCGACATGGCTCAGGAAGTTCTTAACTGATTTGGAAGTTGTTCCAGATATGGATAAGCCAATTAAGCTCTACTGTGACAACAGTGGAGCAGTGGCTAATTCAAAGGAACCTAGAAGCCATAAGAGTGTTACACATATAGAAAGAAAATATCACCTGATTAGAGACATTGTGGATAGAGGCGATGTAGCGGTTCTGAAGATCGCGTCAGAGAATAACCTTTCTGACCCGTTCACCAAGACATTGCCATTGAATGTATTTGATCGGCACTTAGATGGATTTGGGATTAGAGACGTGACACACTTGCTTTAGGACAAGTGGGAGATTATTGGGAATAGTGTTCTAGAAGCATAAGATGTAATAGGATATTTATTATTTAATTAATAAAAGAGTTTATTCATTATTTT
>NW_010367319.1:293384-295680 GCF_000414095.1 Morus notabilis | reverse complement strand
GTATATAAGTGTTATATACGAGAGGATAATGTTTAAGGATAATAATAAAAAAACATTGTTCATAATGAATTTAATTAAAGTTTAGAATCTTTAATTAAAACATTATTAATACATGTCATTCCCATTTAGAATGGAACGGTGCTATCCGCACTGTCAATATGATGAGATATTGAATGAGTGTATTTCGCAAAATGAGATTATATGGAACAGGGACACAAACATAATATGAATTTTTAATAATTTCCGTTAAGCATAGAAATTATAATTGAGTCTACCGTTAGTCATATATAGAATGATCTTAATCCTGAGTTCTTAACAAACTCTTATTTATGGATTTATGTCTTTTGATTTACTTGGTACGGATTCCGAGGCCCTGAATCCTATTCCTTGTATTTTGGAGACATGATGAAATAGGTAGCCGGGAATGTTATTATACGAGATGGAATCCATTCCTTCTTGAGAAAGAAGTAGATAAATAATTCTCTTGAGTGTTGATTCGGTACTTAGATTAGTAAGAGCGCTCTAGTTCATGAATGTGTTTTATGAATCACTATCCATTAGAGAATCAATGGTACTCAAGGATGAAGATATAATTAGAGAGGTTAACGGATTCTACATGACTCTAATTATGAATTATTTATAGAGGATTGATCTATATGTAATGACTATATAAAATGGACACTTCACAGTTTAGAAGTAATTAATATCTATAATTTCGAGAGTTCAATTCCAAGTTTATAGTGGAGTAACTATTGAAATTAATAGAATTAATTAATTAATTAAAGTGTTTAATTAATTATTAATTTTATTAGAGCTCGGGATTATAGGTCCATTAGTCATCGCGTCGTCCTTGTAATTCTATGAGACACAAAGGACAAAATGAGAATTTTAGAATTATAGAATTCTAAAATTAAATACTCGAAAAAAAATTAATTGAGAATTAATTATTATTTAAATAATATGATTATTTAAATTTAAATTTGAATCCTGAACATAATTTAAATTTATCCTTTTAAACTTATTTGATAAGTTGTTCAATTTAGAATTCAAATTAAATTTAAGTTTGACTTAAATTCAAATTTGAATTTGAATTAAAATTGGACTACAGGATAAATGATGATTTCTCTTCCTTCCCTATCTGTAATTGGCGCCACACACAGGGTAAAAACCCTAAGGGGTGGCCGGCCACAATGGATAAGGAAGAGGGAAATTTTTTGTTTAAAATTCAAATAGGAGATAGAGATTTGATTCATTTTTTAAGTTTGACTTCTACTCTTTAAATACGAGAATGATAGAAAATTGTGGACACAATTTTTGAAAACAATTTTTTCTGCCCTAACTGTTAGTGTGGCCGAAATTCTCAAAGGAAAAAAGGGAGGAAAATTTTTTCTCTCAAAAATATTCCACATCGTACATGCGTTGGTGTTTGTGGAAATTTGAGTGTTTTTGAAACTTATTTTGTCTCACGTGTGCCCACACACACGTCTACGTGGAATTAAGGAATTGACGTGGAAGACTTTGATTTTCTAAACACAAAGATTGTAGCAAGGATTGTTCGGGCTCAAAGAACTCAAGTTATCATCCGAGTTGGCATCTAGGTATTTTTCCTAATTGAGTTCTTGACATATAAATTAATGTGATTAATTTATTCGTGCATATATCAATATAATCTATAGAGTATCTCAAAAAGTTTTATAAAATTTTTTGTTATACACGATCCGCCTCCCCGCCACGCTTCCGCATCCGAATTCGATTTGGTTACCAACATTTTAATCCCTCTGTGTGGTGCCAATTGCAGATAGGGAAGGAAGAGAAAATCATTATTTATCCTGTAGTCCAATTTTAATTCAAATTTAAATTCAAATTTAAGTCAAACTTAAATTAATTTAAATAGTAAATTGAACAACTTATCAAATAAGTTTAAAAGGATAAATTTAAATTATGTTCACAATTCAAATTCAAATTGAAATAATCACATTATTTAAATAATAATTAATTCTCAATTAATTATTTTTCGAGTATTTAATTTTAGAATTTCATAATTCTAAAATTCCCATTTTGTCCTTTGTGTCTGGTAGAATTACAAGGACGATGCGGGGACTAATGGACCTATAATCCCGAGCTCTAATAAAATTAATAATTAATTAAACACTTTAATTAATTAATTAATTCTATTAATTCTAATAGTTACTCCACTATAAACTTGGAATTGAACTCTCGAAATCATAGATATTAATTACTTATAAACTGTGAAGTGTCCATTTGATATAGTCATTGCATATAGATCAACCATCCA
>NW_010367319.1:288500-293353 GCF_000414095.1 Morus notabilis | reverse complement strand
AATTATATCTTCATCCTTGAGTACCATTGATTCTCTAATGGATAGTGATTCATAAAACACATTCATGAACCAGAGCGCTCTTACTAATCCAAGTATCGAATCAACACTCAAGAGAATTATTTATCTACTTCTTTCTGAAGAAGGAATGGATTCCATCTCGTATAATAAATTCCCGGCTACCTATTTCATCATGCCTCCAAAATACAAGGAATAGAATTCAGGGTCTCAGAATCTGTACCGAGTAAATCTAAAGACATAAATCCATAAATAGGACTTTGTTAAGAACTCAGGATTAAGATCATTCTATATATGACATTCGGTAGACTCAATTAGAATTTCTATGCTTAACAGAAATTATTTAAAATTCATATTGTGTCTGTATCCCTGTTCCACACAATCTCATTATGCGAAATACACTCATTCAATATTTCACCATATTAGCAGTGCGGATATCACCGTTCCATTCTAAATAGGAATGACATGTATTAATAATGTTTTAATTAAAGATTCTGAATTTTAATTAAATTCATTCTGAACAACATTTTTTATTATTATCCTTAAACATTATCCTCTCGTATATAACACTTATATACAATGTTTAAGGTTACATAAATAATCACAGAATTTTAATTTGATATTCATAAAATATTCATAAATATATGCACATAAAATAATGAATAAACTCTTTTATTAATTAAATAATAAATATCCTATTACATCTCATGCTTCTAGGATATTATTCCCAACAATCTTTCACTTGTCATAAAACAGGTGTGTCATGTCTCTAATCTCAAATCCATCTAAGTGTCGATCAAATACATTCAATGGCAATGTCTTGGTCAACGGGTCAGCAAGGTTGTTCTCTGACGCGATATTCAGAACCGCTACATCGCCTCTATCCACAATGTCTCTGATCATGTGATATTTCCTTTCTATATGTTTCGCACTCTTATGGCTTCTAGGTTCCTTTGAATTAGCCACTGCTCCACTGTTGTCACAGTATAGCTTAATTAGCTTATCCATATCTGGAACAACTTCCAGATCTGTTAAGAACTTCCTAAGCCATGTAGCTTCTTTTGCGGCTTCACAAGCTGCAACATATTCAGCTTCCATGGTAGAGTCAGCAACACACTTTTACTTTATACTTCTCCATACCACGGCTCATCCATTAAGAGTGAACACAGATCCAAATGTCGACCGTTGACTATCTCTATCCGATTAGAAATCGAAATCTGTGTATCCGGTGAGAGACAGATCTTCTCCGGAATATACTAACATATAGTTTCTCGTTCTCCTAAGATACTTGAGAATACACTTTACTGCAACCTAGTGATCTAATCTTGGGTTGGACTGGTAGCGACTGCCACTGCATAGCAGATATCTGGTCTTATACACAACATGGCATACATAAGGCTTCCCACAGCTGAAGCATAGGGATACCGTCTCATATCTTCTTTCTGTTGTGGAGTCTTTGGACATTGCTCCTTAGAAAGATGAATACCATGCCTAGAAAGCAAATTCCCTTTCTTGGAGTTCTGCATCGAATACCTAGATAACACTTTGTCTATATAAGATGCATGTGATAACGCCAAAAGCTTTTTCTTGCGATCTCGAATAATCTTAATCCCAAGAACATAGCTTGCCTATCCCAAATCTTTTATTTGGAATTGGTTGGCTAACCACTCATTTACATCTGTCATCAATCCCACATCATTCCCAATGAGTAGGATGTCATCGACGTAAAGAATTAAAAAGACCACTTTCTCTTCTTTCTTGTACTTGTAGATGCATGATTCATCAATATTTTGATCAAATCCATAAGACTTTATAGCTTCATCAAACCTGATGTTCCATGGTCTAGAACATGCTTCAGTCCATAAATGGACCTCTGCAGTTTGCAGACTTTCTGCTTTTGGCTTTCCTCTATGTAACCCTCTGGCTGTTCCATATAGATGGTTTCCTCAAGATAACCATTCAAAAAACCTGTCTTGACATCCATCTGCCATATCTCATAGTCAAAATATGCTGCAATGGCCAGGAGTATCCGAATGGACTTAAGCATAGCTACTGGCGAGAAAGTTTCCTCATAGTCAACTCTCTCCTTTTAGGTATAACCCTTAGCCACTGGCATTGCTTTATAAGTCTCTACTTTTTCATCCGCTCCTCTCTTTTTCTTGAAGATCCACTTGCATCCAATGGATTTTACCCGTTCGAGTAGATCTACAAGTTACCAGACTGAGTTAGAGTGCATAGACTCCATCTTGAGTTTCATAGTTGCTTGCCATTCTTCCTTATCAGAATCATCCATCGCATCCTTAAAGGTCGATGGATCCTCCTTACCGTCATCAGCAGTGACGATTTGGGCTTCCCCAGTATACCGGTCGGGTAGCATGCTTACCCTCCTACTACGACGATGTGCCTTAGGAGTCTGATCAGGAACTGTGGTCTTTTTTATGAGTGGTCCGACAACTCTTGTCGGTTGTGGTCCGATCTCATCGGAAAGTAACTCTTCCAATACTATTTTACTTCTGGGCTTAAAATTTATCATATAGTCATGCTCCAGAAGAGTGGCATTTATTGATACAAACACCTTTTGATCTGCTTGACTATAAAACAGTCATGTTCTTGTCCCTTGTGGGTATCCCACGAAGATACATGCTTCTGACTTTGGTTCCAACTTCCCGGTCTTTTACCTTAGCACGTGTGCTGGACACCCCTATATGCGAATCTGTCTTAGACTAGGTTTTTGATCATTCCACAACTCTAGGGGTGTCTTAGGTACAGACTTAGATGGAACTAGATTTAGAATATACATAGCAGTTTTTAGGGCATAACCCCAAAATGAAGTAGGCAGTGAAGAATAACTCAATATTGATCTTATCATGTCGAGCAAAGTCTGATTTCTCCTTTCGGCTACACCACTCTGCTGTGGTGTACCGGGTGTAGTCAATTGGGATACTACACATTCTTCAATCAAGAAATCCCAGAACTCTTGGTCCAGGTACTTACCCCCTCAATCTGATCGAAGTGTCTTGATTGGTTTACCTAATTGTTTTTCAATTTCTGCTCGGAATTCTCTAAACTTTCCAAAAGTTTCAGATTTCAGTTGCATCAGGTAAACATAACCATATCTTGAATAGTCATAAATAAATGTGACGTAATATTCGTAACCTCCTCTAGCTTGGACGTTTAACGGTTCACATACATCTGAATGTATCAGCTGAAGGGGTTCTATAGCTCTTACTCCTTTCGCTGTAAAAGGCCTCTTGGTTATTTTACCTTCCAGATACGATTCACAGACCAGAAGCTCGCCAACTGTTAGCTCGCGCAAAGGACCATCCTTTACCAGTCTTTCAATCCGATTTAGGTTAATATGACCAAGTCTAAGATGCCACAGATATGTGTTATTTTCGTGAAAAATCTTTTGCTTTTTATTCTTAGGTTCGGCAACTCTGAACATTTCAATATTAAGCAGTGAGTTAGGTATTGGCTTTATACAATATAAGCCATCATCCAGACGTCCAGAACAAATATTTAAACCATTTTGAGAAATATGAACAAATTCATTATCAAAATAAACCTTAAATAATTGTTCGAATAACTTAGCCACATAAATCAAATTTCTACGAATGTCTGGAATAAAATAAACATTGTTTAAAACTAAAAATTTATTTTCCCTAAAATGAAGTCTAACTTCTCCGACTGCTTTTGCCGAAACTCTTGCGCCATTGCTCACTTTCATCGTGTAGTCCCCATCGGCTAGCTCGGTGTAAGAACTAAGACTCTGCAAAGAAAAACAAACATGATTAGTTGCTCCCAAATCAATTATCCAGGCCGATGTATCACCCTCTACTAAACATGTTTCAAGGACTAGTAAATCTGATTTACCTTGTTCCTTTTTTCTTTTTCAGCTCCTCGAGATACTTGTTACAGTTTATCTTCTAGTGCCCTTCGCCATTGCAGTGGAAACATTTTCCTTTGGGTTTCTGGAAGGACCCCTTAGTCTTCCTGGGTTTCTTGTTCTTTCCTTTCTTTCCTTTCCCTTGGTACCGGTCCTTTCTTTTACTTTTACCAGAGCCTCCTGGAACAACAACATTTGCTTCTCCTCCCCTTCTCTTGTTGGTGGATTCAAAGTTTTGCAGGTCATTCATGAGTTCAGTGAGGTTGGACATTTTCTTATTCATAACAAAGTTGTTCACGAACTCATAAAAACCAGGGGATAGGCTTTCCAAGATGATGCCAACTTGGGTGGCTTCATCGATTCTGGCACCATTGAGCTCTGCATCATGGAGGTGATCAATCATGTTCAAAACATATGCCTTAACCGAAGAGCCTTTCTTCATCTTGTCATTCATGAAAGCCCTTACAGCATCCAACGAGCCTTCTCTGATGGAGCGCCGAACATGGCTTCTAGAGACTCCATTATCTCATAAGCAGTCTTCATCTCCTCATGCATCTTGCGAAGCACATCGCTCATGCTGGCCAACATAAACCACTTTGCTTTGTTGTTGGCCTTGATCCAGCGATCATAAGGCTCCCCTGCGGTTTTGGATGCATTAGCCGCGGGTTCTTGAGGACATTCCTCTACTATGACAAATTTGTAGTCTTCGCAGACCAACAGTATGTTCATGTTACTTTTCCACTTAGTATAGTTATCACCGTCCAGTTTTTCAGTCGCAAGTAGTGGGATAATAGGATTTGACATGTTGTTGGAAATAAATTTTATATTCATCTAATCATTTTATGTGCATGAATATCAAAAACATGTGAATTTAGGCACAATTAAATATGATGCATGATGCACATGAAAAATACATAAATCATGTTTTAATTTTTAGGTGCCAACGATAATC
>NW_010367319.1:283067-288109 GCF_000414095.1 Morus notabilis | reverse complement strand
ATTATTTTGCAAATATGTATTTTGTTTGAAAAAACATCTCATGGTTTTCAAATCGAAAAATAAACAATTTATTTTTCGAATATGTGAAATTCTAAAATTTAACTCTTAAATTGAATTTCACATGTAACATTATTTTGCAAATTAATTTTACAACTTAAATCAATTTAATCACATTCAATCGATTTTAGCGCATGGTTCTTATTTTATTTTATTTTTCTAAAACCCTTTTATAATAAATAAAATAAACAATCACAAATGCGCGTATATGCATGGCATGTTATAAAACATATGAGTAGGCACATTATATTTATATGGCATGTTATATGCATGGACATATAATATATAATTATCAACATAAAATATAAATATATGCAATCAGCTATTGAGATGGATTTGACCGTCCCATGGAAAAATAAATTACAACTCAATCGAATAAATAAATAATTACAATAATTATTTTCTTCCGTTACATCAACGAGTCTTTGATTCTTGATTCTTTATTCTTTGGCTTCATTCTTTGTCTTCGCGTCAGATTTCACCTTCCTTGGGGTCCGGAACTTTTACGGGTCTGTCGACACGTATTACGAGGGTTTCGGAAACCCTCGAGTTCATTCGGGGTCCAATTACCGAATCTGGGCTGCCAGCCGCGCACCTGGGTGCGTGCGCGCGGGATGGTCGCGCACTGTGCGCGCCCGCGCGAACTGTCTGCGCGCTGGCCGCGAGCTGGGGCGCGCCCTTTGGGCGATCTCTGGAAATTTTCTGGGCAGTTTCTGGGCATCTTCAAAGGCTTCAAACTTGATCTTCCAAGCCTCTTTTTGATTCAAAATCAAAACCCTAATTCTACCCAAAACCTAGAATTACAATAATTCTAATCCCGAATTAAATTACAAATAATTTATCAATGAATGAATATAACCGATCCATAGAATCATATAATTAACGACCAAATCCACCATCCATACATTCATCAGCATGAATTAAAAATAAACATCCATAAATGTAAGTGCCTACCCATCGCATACATACATAATTAAATATCACATATTTAATATATCAATTTTGATTATCAAATAATCGAAGCATAAATTAATATCGTCTATAGACCGCTCTGATACCAATTGTTGGTAACCGAATCGAATTCGGATGCGGAAGCGTGGCGGGGGGGCGGATCGTATATAACAAAAATTTTCATAAAACTTTTGAGATACTCTATAGATTATATTAATTTATGCACGAATAAATTGATCACATTAATTTATATGTTAAGAACTCAATTAGGAAAAATACCTAGAGGCCGACTAGGATGATAACTTGAGTTCTTTGACCACGAATAATCCTTGCTCCAATCTTTGTGTTTAGAAAACTAAAGTCTTCCACGCCAATTCATTGATTCCACGTAGATGTGTGTGTGGGCACACATGAGACAAAACAGGTTTTAAAAACACTCAAATTTCCACAAACACCAACGCATGCACGATGTGAAATTTTTTAGGAGAAAATTTGTTTCCTCTCTCTATGTCTTGAGAATTTCGGCCACACTAACAATTATGGCAGAAAAAATGTTTCAAAATTGTATTCACAATTTTCTATCATTCTCATATTAAAAGAGTAGAAGTAAAACTTCAAAAAGGAATCAAATCTCTATCTCTTATTTGAATTTGAAACAAAAAATCTCCTACACCTTATCCCTTAAGTGGCCGGCCACCCTAGGGTTTTTCATCCCTCTGTGTGGCACCAATTGCAGACAGGGAAGGAAGAGAAAATCATCATTTATCCTGTAGTTCAATTTTAATTCAAATTCAAATTCGAATTTAAGTCAAACTTAAATTAATTTGAATTCTAAATTGAACAACTTATCAAATAAGTTTAAAAGGATAAATTTAAATTATGTTCACAATTCAAATTCAAATTGAAATAATCACATTATTTAAATAATAATTAATTCTCAATTAATTATTTTTCGAGTATTTAATTTTAGAATTTCATAATTCTAAAATTTCCATTTTGTCCTTTATGTCTAGTAGAATTACAAGGACGATGCGGGGACTAATGGACCTATAATCCCGAGCTCCAATAAAATTAATAATTAATTAAACACTTTAATTAATTAATTAATTCTATTAATTCCAATAGTTACTCCACTATAAACTTGGAATTGAACTCTCGAAATCATAGACATTAATTACTTCTAAACTGTGAAGTGTCCATTTGATATAGTCATTGCATATAGATCAACCCTCCATAAATAATTCATAATTAGAGTCATGTAGAATCCGTTAACCTCTCTAATTATATCTTTATCCTTGAGTACCATTGATTCTCTAATGGATAGTGATTCATAAAACACATTCATGAACTAGAGCGCTCTTACTAATCTAAGTACCGAATCAACACTTAAGAGAATTATTTATCTACTTTTTTCTCAAGAAGGAATGGATTTCATCTCGTATAATAACATTCCCGGCTACCTATTTCATCATGTCTCTAAAATACAAGGAATATGATTCAGGGTCTGAGAATCCGTACCAAGTAAATCAAAAGACATAAATCCATAAATAGGAGTTTGTTAAGAACTCAGGATTAAGATCATTCTATATATGACCATCGGTAGACTCAATTAGAATTTCTATGCTTAACGGAAATTATTAGAACTTCATATTGTGTCTGTGTCCCTGTTCCACACAATCTCATTATGTGAAATACACTCATTCAATATTTCACCATATTAACAGTGCGGATAGCACCGTTCCATTCTAAATGGGAATGCCATGTATTAATAATGTTTAATTAAAGATTTTAAACTTTAATTAAATTCATTATGAACAACGTTTTTTATTATTATCCTTAAGCATTATCCTCTCGTATATAACACTTATATACAATGTTTAAGGTTACATAAATAATCATGGAATTTTCATTTGATATTCATAAAATATTCATAAATATATCCACATAAAATAATGAATAAACTCTTTTATTAATTAAATAATAAATATTATATTACATCTCATACTCCTAAGACACTATTCCTAACAATATTTACACTTTGTGCCTTGGATCGTCATTCCCCCTAAAACTTGATTTTTTTACCACAATGTAAATCAACTTAAAATTACATAGACTATTTTACCTTTCCTTCTAACTGATCTAATTCTCTCTGAAATTAAGGTCTACGTTTCTTCCAAAACAATGAAACCTTCCCTAAACAACAATATATGGCCCCCTGGTTCTCTCTCTCTCTCTCAACCTCCGTTGTTGGTTGCATCCTTTGATGCCACATCTTAATATTGCACAGACTATTTTACCCTTCCTTCCAACGGATATAATTGTCTCTGAAATTAGGGTCTACGCTTCTTCCAAAACAATGAAACCTTCCCTAAACAACAATATATTACCCCATGGTTCTCTCTCTCTCTCAACCTCTGTTATTGGTTGCATCCTCCAATGCCACATCTCCCACCTCCATCGCCGCACGAGATCATGCATATCACAGAGGAGATTTTGATTTCGTAGGAGATATTTTGCTAGAGATCCATCATCGCCCCCCGGAATCCTCCTCTTCCGGCACGACCTTCATCTCCACAAGTGCCAATGGTCGCAACATAAGTAGATCGGTGCGCGTGTGAGTCAAGGAGATCTGCAACCACCTTGCCTTCGTAAAGCTACACCGCGCTAAACTATTATTGCAACCACCGTGCCGCCAGCATCGAAGATCCATGGAACATCAGAATCTCGACAAGATATTGGTATTGTGGACAGAGACCTACTAGTATCCTAAGCTATATTTGGTATTTCAAACATCGTGGACAAAGACCTACTAGTATTCTAAGCCTAGAATTTGTAGTTTTCTTATAAAGTTCCCCTTGTGAATTATACTTTGAGAACCCGTTTAGGATTAGTTTTAGAGGTTATTTTTAACTTTTTTAAAGAAGTTACAACGGGTTATGTGTCCAATAGCTTACAAAAATTAATGTCAAACAGTATAATTTGATAAGTAGGACAGCGTACATAGAAACTTCTATTGTTATTGTCTAAATTTATTAAGATAACCTTAATAATAAAACTTAATTCTTAATCATATTTTACTTTTTTCACACTAGATTAAAACATTGTATTTTTAAAATAGTTAGTTAAAATTAAAAATCTTTAACAAGTATATTATGCTAAATTTTATTCAAATATTTTTTTAATAATTATCAAAATGTTTGAAAAAACAACAACAAATAAAAAACTTGATGAATAATTTTCCCATAAAATAAAAGTAATTTATTTTAAGAAATATTTTAATTAATAAAATTAAAATGATTATTTTTAATATTATAAATATCGATCATAAAAATAGAAATAAAACCAACTATAAATATGTGTGTCATAATATGTATATTTTTGTTATTATACATTACTAATTTTATACACAGCTTATCAAACACTTAAATTTTTATGTCTCCTCCTATTCACAATAATTTTGTAAAAGTATTTACTAAATATCTATATACTTCTAGTCACAAATAACTTATTACTAGCAACATCAAGAGTACAATAACGTCACACTAGCCCGAATGATGCCCAAAACTTTAAAACACAAGGGAACTTGAATCTGAATCTCTGTTTTTTTTTCCTTCATATTTTTTATGAAAAATCTCTCTCTCTCTACCTGACACTACAAGAAAAAGGGGTTTTTACGACGACAAAAAGTCGTCGCAAAAACCCGAATGTCGTCGCAAATAAAGTTTTTTGCGACGACAAGTCGTCGCAAATTTGTCGGCGCAAAAATTTGGTCGCAAAAACGTTTTTTGCGACGACATAGTGTCGTCGCAAATGTATTTGCGACGACACTCTGTATTTGCGACAACAGGCGTCGTTAATACGTCGTTGTAAAATTCTCGTCATATGATCATTTTTTGCGACGACATTTCAAATTATCGTCGCAAATAATTTTATTTTTTAGCAACGACAAGTCTAAAAAAGTCGTCGCAAAAAACTGAAATTAATTTTTTTTTAAAATTTTTAAAAAATGCACCCCGCGCGGGCGCCGGTTCCCC
>NW_010367319.1:206960-282275 GCF_000414095.1 Morus notabilis | reverse complement strand
GTGCGTGCCCCTGCCTGTCCGTGCTCACCAGTGCCCCCCGCGCGCATGCCAATGAGCCCCCGCACGCGCGCGCCAGTGCCACCCTACGGAAGAGAGAGAGAGAGAAGAGGAGAGAAGAGTGGCGGGGGCGGCCGGAGAGGGGAAGAAAAGAGAGTGAAGGGAAGAGAGACAGAGAGAGAGAGAGAGAGAGAGAAGAAGGGAAGAGGGAGAGAGAGAAGGGAAGAGAGAAATAGATAAGGGAAGAGAGAGAAAAGAGGGCCGGTGGCGACGGGCAACGGCGGCGGCGAGGGGAAGAAGAGGCAGAGAGAGAGAGACTTAGCAGGAGAGAGATAGAAAGTGGCGGGAGAAAATGAAAAGGAAGAAGATAGGGTATATTAGATCAGACTTATTTGCGACAACATTATCGTCGCAAATAAGTTTGAAAATGTCGTCGCAAATAATCATTAATTCCCGCGCTTGATTTTGGTGAAATCTTAAAAAGATTATTTGCGACGACAAAGAGAAAATGTCGTCGCAAATAATATGAAATTATTTGCGACGACTTTATCGTTGCAAATAAATGGAAAATGTCATCGCAAATAATCATTTTTCCCGCGTTTAGTTTTTTGGTGAAATCTTGAAAAGATTATTTGCGATGACAAAGAGAAAAAGTCGTCGCAAATAAAGAAAAAATGTCGTTGCAAAAAATGGATTACCTTGGCGGCAAAATTCCGCGCCTTTAAAATTTGCGCTCCAAAATTATTTGCGACGACATTGAAGTTATTAGCGACGATATTTAAGTTATTAGTGACAATATGATTATTTTTTTAAACGATGAGTAATTATAACGACATGTCGTCGTAAATATTTTATTAAATGTTATCGCAAAAAATGTCGTCGCAAATAGCCTTTTTTGTTGTAGTGTGAAAAACAATTCAAAGAGAAAAGAAAATAAAAGAAAAGCACGTTTAAAACTTTTTTTTTTTTGGTTAAAGTAACCTTGTGGTTCTTTTTATCTTCCTTTTCCTAGGAATGATTGAATGACCTTTTTCTTTTTTTTACCTAGGAATGATTGAATAACCTTTTTCTTTAAAAAAAAAAAAAAAGAATGAATGGAAAAAAGAAAAGAGAAAAAACATATCCAGTATATGAGATGGGAAACGCGGAGAGTATGAACTCAAGAGAAGCATCCACTTTGTATGGCCGTTGTGCACGGACGCCTGATACGCTCCAACCGCATAGAACACTCACATTATCCAAATCCCTCCACGTGGTAAATGACCAAATTGGGCCCCACTTGCCGACGTGCCCCTCCGTAGCCACTCACGCCAAGGCTGACGTCGTGGTGTTGACGCAACCACGCACCACTCGTTTGACGCGTATTGCCCACCTTTATCCCCAGATCCGACGGTTCAGAACTTCTATGACAGGGACCTTTTGCTAAACCTGATCGCAGGCCCCCCGCCCCCCAATCATTTTTGCGCTTCTTGGTTTCCCAAAAGTGTCCCCATAAAGTATTGGTATTGCTGTATAGGATCGATTTATCTTACTATTTGCATCTCAAGCCCATTTGTCAATTAACAAGGCATATAGGTCCTTCACGCCCTTGTTTTTTTTTTTTATAGTTTGAAAGTAATTATTTAGGAAAAAGAGTTGTCAAAATTGTTTTTTTTAATAATAATTTTATTTCATACAATGTGGGATTGAATCTAGCCCCTTTCAAATTCAAGTATCACTCTGTTTCATTCCATGTCGTTTGGCCAAGTGGTCACTTATATTAACTATACGTGTTTTTTACTTTAATCATTTTATCATGATGTGTTTATATTAATTTTGTTAAAATAAAAACATTTCAACTTGACGAGCATGATTACAGTTATAGATCTAGTAAAAATATCGAGAAAAACATAACAAAATATCTATGGTGATAAATAAAATAGTTAAAACCATAATCATTGCTTGGACTAAATAATATGGAGAATATCAGCTTGCATTTTATCCGATAATTGTGCACATGACATGACAACTAATTGATGAGTTAATAGATGGCTTGAAAGATGCTATCTTCTTTTGACTTTTGACTTGTACATTTTTCCTTTGCTGCAAATACGACACAATGCCGAATATTTTGCATTTTCTTAATAAACTATGCAAAGAATTCAAGCATATCTTAATATAGTACGATGTAAAAGTAGAAAGGATTTATTCATTGAATCACTCTTAACTTTCTTCATCAATACCACATCCGTTTATCCTATTTTTTCTGCCTAGCTAGCCACCTTGTTTCCTGCGTTTAGTTTTATTACTTGTACATCCTTACCTTTGACAATTCCAAACTCATTAGTAGCAAAAGAGGACTTTGATAATTCCAAACTTAAGTAGTGGTAAAAGAGAATTTTTTACCATTCCAAAAATACATCAGTCACAAAAAGTACAGGATATGTTAACCGATTTTAAAATTCATGATTAACGTTCTATTAGCAAGAGCTTATTACATCTTACTCTTATATTTATGAACATGTAATGATCAAAATCATATCAAAATAAGAAAAATATATAAAACTGATATAACCTAAAAACAAATCTGATGATTCAAAATAAAATTCTGTGAATAAAGTATTTTTTTTAATACACTACCGTAAAAACTCAATTTAAGAATTATGGAAAGGTTTCAATTGCTTCTTAGTGAGGTAATTAAAATTGCAAAAAGAAAACACACATAAAATTAGTACTTGAAAGTAATCTTATGCTTACTTAGATAATTGGTGAATGTTACGTGGTCTTCTAAATAAAATGATTGTCTTACTTAATAAAGAAAAAAAAAATAATGAAAGGCATAGTTGATATTTCATTATGTGAACCATATGCGTATTTGAGCTACCTACTTGTCACATCAGACGTCCATTTTTGTTTTTGTTTTTTTGTTTTAAGACCATTTAAGCTATTTAGACGGAGAGAATGGTTTTGCCATAATTTAATGTAAATTTCCCAGAATAAAAAATATATTAATATATTATGATCTCCATTCAAGTTGATGGTGACATGATTTTTCCAATTTTTGATGAGAATTCCCCAAAATATAAGATTTAAACGTATGAACGTTATTTTTATGGATTAAAATATAGTCTCTAATCCCTATAATAGGACATGGAAAAACAACTTTTCTAGTCGAGGAGCTCTACTTGCTTACGTCTTTGATTTTTTTTCCTTTTCTTTTTTTTTAATAATTGAAATGGAAATTCCAACCTTAAAAAAAAAAAAAAAAAAACCTCTGGACTTCGAAATTGGGGACAAGGGGACTGGGGTGGCTTGTCTTTGAGTTATTGTTTTGTCTTATTAGGACCTCGTTTATTTCACCGATTTGAGTTTTTAATTTTAAGACCTCGTTCATTTTGTGAATTCGAATTGAGATGTGACATTTTCTGAGAGCTTTTCATTGTAGTAAAAAAAGTTAGATGTGACATTTTTTGAGAGCTTTTTATTGTAGAAACTTAGCCCCGTTTACTTCGCTGATTCGAGTTTAGAATTCGAGTTGAGATGTGATTTTATGTGAGAGCTTTTCACTGTAGCAAAAAAGTTAGATGTGATTGTTTGTGAGAGTTTTTTACTGTAGAAAAACTTGAATTCTAAACTCGAATCAGCGAAGTGAACGGGGCCTTAAAACTGAAAACTCGAATTAGTGAAATGGCCCTGTTCATTTCGTTAATTTGAGTTTAGAATTCGAGTTTTACTACAGTAAAAAGCTTTCACAAACAATCACATCTAACTTTTTTACTACAGTAAAAAGCTCTCACATAAAATCACATCTCAACTCGAATTAAAAACTCGAATCAGTGAAGTGAACAGGCAAGTTTTTATAGTTAAAAACTCTCAAAAAATGTCACATTTATTTTTTATTTTACAATTAAAAACTCTAAAAAAATCTAATATTTTAACTCAAATTGTAAACTTCCTGCTTCATTTATATATTCGTTAATTATTTATAAATAAATGTATAAGAAGAAGATTCTTGGCAACTACAAGTGACTGGCCTCGTTCACTTCGCGGATTCGAATTTTTAATTCGAGTTGAGATATGACATTTTGTGAGAGCTTTTGACTGTAGTAAAAAAAGTTAGATGTGACATTTTCTGAGAACTTTTTACTGTAGAAACCTAAAACTGAAAACTCGAATCGGTGAAATGAACGAGACCTTATTAATCCAGAGGCATTATGCATATTATGAGATGTACAAGGTGGTAAAACGAAATACCGAAAAGTTAAAGGGGTTTAAGAGAAAACAAATCCGGTTTAAATATCTAGAAAACGAAAGCTGTGTGGGGAGGAGAAGTGAAAAGCTTAGGAATGCCTGGAAATCAGGAGATTATGAAACGGCAATGATGAAGCGAATTCCATCGTCGTTTTGAGAGTTCTCTTTCTTTTTTCGACTAGAGTCTAAAACCAAAACCAAAACCAGCCACCGTACGGAACCCATTCCTTAGTTGGCTAGTTCTAGAGCCTTTGCTATTGTCTTCTTCTTTTCCGACTCTTTCGTAATTCCAAACTTTCTCTCTCTAAATTTCTTGTTTTCTCTCTCCTGAATTGCGGACATGGCGGAGTCGGTGGAGCTACCAGCTCGGCTTGGGATCCTTCCGTTCAGGAACAAGGTTCTCTTGCCTGGCGCCATAATTCGAATTCGATGCACTTCGCCGAGCAGGTACTTCGAATTCAAGCCCTTGTTTGCGATCTCAATCGATTTTCTCGTCTGTATTTTCATGGAGATATTATGCTTCCTCCGCTATGCTTGTCGAGATTTTAGTTTTCTTCCCTCGGGCTTTTTGTTGCTTTGAGGGGAGCTTTTGAATTGCGATCATGTGGAAATTTTTGAATTTTGGCGTTGAAATTCGTGTGTGAACTCAGCTGACCTGAGCCTTGTTCGACTTTTTTTTAATCCGAAGATTATTTTTGTATTGAATTAAGCAAAGGAATTCTGATTAATTAAGGTGAATTCCTTAAAAAAAAAATCAATTTTTATTTCTGGAATTGGTAGGACAAGAGAAGAAGATTGGAATTTTATGGAATTACTAAGGGCTCGTTCATTTCGCAGATGGGAGTTTTCAATTCGAGCGACATTTTCTTAGAGTTTTTTTAGTGTAGTAGAAAAAGTTAGATGTGATATTTTTTTAGAATAAAATACTGTAAAAATCTAAAACTGAAAACTCGAGTCGGTCAAATGAACGAGGCCTAAAATTCTGTAAAGTTTGTTTGATAACAAAATGAAATGGGCTGATCTGCATTCTGGTCAATGCAGTGTGAAATTGGTGGAGCAAGAGTTATGGCAGCGGGAAGAGAAGGGATTAATTGGCATTCTTCCTGTCCGAGATGCCGCTGAGACGACAACTGTGGGGCCCGTGTTATCTCAAGGTGATTTTGACTTGTTGTTTATTTGGTGTGGAAAGGAAAGCTGGCTATACTGAATGGAATCCGTTTTGATCAGGTGTGGGAAGTGATTCTGGAGAGCGGAACTCAAGAGTTCAAGTGGGTACCTCAGATTCTCACAAGCTTGATGGGAAAAATCAGCAGGAAGCTATTCATTGGCATACAAGGTATAATCAGATTATTCATTTGCTTTTTTTTATTTTTTTATTTTTTATATACCTTGTATGGTGTAAATAGCAAGAATATTTTGGCATTTCAAACAGTTTAGCACGCTTAATCATGTTCATGAGTTATCTGGTTTGTTCCTATATTGTTGTTCTACAGTTAACTTTTTGGGTGTGTTTGGAAGGTGGTCGTGTATCAATTGTGATGGTAAAATTTGATCTTTGAATTCTCAGGGGAGTTGCCGCTCGTGCTTTACATTTGTCGAGAGGAGTGGAGAAGCCGAGTGGGAGAGTTACGTATATAGTTGTCCTTGAAGGCTTGTGCAGGTTCACTGTCCAGGAACTTAGCACAAGGGGAACATATTACAGTGCAAGGATATCTCCTCTTGAAATGACAAAGGCTGGTAAGTTTATTAGTACTTTATTTTCTTTTGGCTGATGATATTTGGTTGTTGGATTACAAATCAAGCAGGGTTGAAACAATGAGCTTTAGGCTCTAACTTTTTGTTTGTTTTGTCTTTAAAATTCATTATTATTTTTTTAATAGAGATGGAACAAGTGGAACAAGATCCGGATTTCATAACATTGTCTCGCCAGTTCAAAGCAACCGCCATGGAGTTGATTTCTGTTCTTGAGCAGGTGAAACCTTAAACGTATTATTTTTTATTTTATTTTTTTGTGGAAGCTTTCTTAGCAAATGAAAAAAATTACGTCATATTAATAATTCTTGTCCATATGGTTTTTGGTCTTATCTGAATGCATACTCATGGCCATCTGCATATATTAATTTGGAAGCATTTCTCCGTTATTGTCGTTTGTGTAATGATTTTTCTGTAGCCAGTTAATCCTTTCCCTCTTTACTATTTAGATTTTATTGCCTGAATTTTGATCCTTATATATATTTCTGTAATCATGTTTGTCATCAAGTTTGAGGCAGCTGTTTATCTATTAATGGCTGAAAATTAGACATTTTATATCTTTTCTTAATTTGTTGATATGCTACTTGTTTATATATTGGAGCTTGTCTATTGAATTCTCACTTAATTCTTTCTGGAAAGGCATTCTTCTGTGAATTGTGATAGCTGTTTGGTGCCAAGAAGAAGTACATACGTCAGTATATTTGGAGGATGCTTGTCGTTATGCTGTTGCACAGACTGCGTTCTAGATTCTGTTTTTGTTATTCTTTTTTGGGTGGGCTAAGGACTATGGTGGCTGTTGATTGTAGTATTTTACCAACTACCTTTTTGTTTGCTTTATGATGTTCTTTTGGCATAATATTGTCACGTCTTTCTCTCTCATTTCCACAATCAACTTCTGTTTTATTTCTTTTCACAGAAACAAAAAACTGGAGGCAGAACGAAAGTTCTTTTGGAGACAGTACCAGTTCACAAGTTGGCAGACATATTTGTTGCTAGCTTCGAGATAAGTTTTGAGGAGCAACTGTCTATGTTGGACTCAGTTGACCTGAAAGTACGGCTTTCAAAAGCAACCGAGTTAGTTGATAGGCATTTACAGGTACCTGTTGATTTACTTTTGGTTAATGTCATCACCCAGCTATCACTATCTTCTGCCTACTTCTATGGAGTCATTTTAATGCTACATTTGACAGTCCATACGTGTAGCGGAGAAGATTACACAAAAAGTTGAAGGTCAGTTGTCAAAGTCACAAAAGGAGTTTCTTTTGAGACAGCAGGTTAGCTCTCACATCGTATGTTGATTTTCTGAAGCAATGAGGGATCCAAAATTATATTGACCGTTGTGTCTGCATACTTTCTCCACTCTTTTCCCTTCACTCCCTCAAACAAGACAGATATCTCTTTTTTCCCTCCCTTTATCTTCCTTCTGTTTTTCCCCCAATCATGGCTGTTCACATATTACATGTTCTTAAATCAAGCTGCCTTGTTAATCTATTATTTGTTCTCTTCATCCTTGTTTCAGGATGAGCTATTTCTTGGGATAAATTTCAATTTTGTTTTTTATGGATATATTTAGGAAAGGGATTTAAGGATTGTTGATCTCTATGATCTTTATGAACCGCAGCATTTCGTTGTAGTTTCTTCCTTGTATTTTGTCCTTTCTGTTTGGTATAGGTAGATTTCTGGTCTTCCTCTTGGGTTTTCTTTCCATTATATATATTTTTTAGATTTAGTAACATTTTCTTGTGCCCCCAAAAAAACTCCTATCCAGATGAGAGCTATCAAAGAGGAGCTTGGGGACAATGATGATGATGAAGACGATGTAGCTACCCTGGAAAGAAAGATGCAAAGTGCAGGAATGCCTTCAAATATTTGGAAGCATGCACAGAGGGAATTACGGTATGATCTTTTAAGAACTCGGAATAAGCTATACGTACATCATTAACATTATGGCAACACTAACTTCCCTTGTCGCAATCAAAGTAGTTTTTTGTCTCATATATTCATACTTTAGATATAACAAAATCTTGTGCATGCTTTTTAACTTATAATTGTGGGAGTTTTTAAACATAAATCTCATGGTTGCGCCTCTTAGTCTTAACTCTATTTGTTTAGTATTTATTTTGCCAGAGTTAGTTCCAGATTATTATTATTATTATTTTATCATTTCTCAATTCGGATAGCATTAGTCCTAGATTAGTTAGATGGTTCTTGCCTAAAACCAGGAAGGTCTAACCCTACTGTCCTTGTACTTTAAGGAGCCATGTGAGATAACAAGCACTTTAAGGAGCCACGTGAGATAACAATCTTGGGTAGAATTAGCCCTAGATTAGTTATATAGTTCTTGCCTAAAACCACAATGCCTGATCCTACTGACCGTGCATTTTAAGGAGCTATATGACGTAACAATCTTACAACATTCCAGATTGTTAATCTGTCTAATAACTGATCGCTTGCCTACATTAATTTTAACGTCCTTTCCAACCTTCATCTGTTTGATTTTAGTTTTATTTTCATTTCTCACCGAGACTTCTTTGTTTTCCCAAGATCATTGCCTCAATAAACCTCTCCAGTAGCAAGACTTATTTGATAATGAAGAAAAAAACATATATTACCTTTTGAAAAACTTTCAGAATCACTATGATAACTGATAGAGGATAAACTGTTGTCAATGAGCCTGTGAGTAACATAAAGTAGACTTTCTGTCGAACGTATAAACAAATGTGGAAGATTTATTTCATGTATAATTTTTCCTTCTCTTCCATGTGCCTCAGGAGGCTTAAAAAGATGCAACCCCAGCAACCTGGATATAATAGTTCACGAGTTTACCTAGAGCTTCTCGCTGATCTTCCTTGGCAGAAAGCCACTGAGGAACTTGAATTTGATTTGAGAGCTGCCAAAGAACGCCTTGATATTGACCACTATGGTTTAGTCAAAGTCAAGCAGCGTATCATTGAATATTTGGCTGTTCGCAAGGTGATCATTTTAGTTCTTGTTGGCCCATAGTGTTCTATGGCGTGTTAGGTTTGGAATTCGATGCTCATATGGTTCAGTCTTTTTATTTTGCAGCTCAAACCAGATGCCAGAGGTCCTGTGTTGTGCTTTGTTGGCCCGCCAGGTGTTGGGAAAACGTCTTTGGCTTCATCTATTGCCGCTTCTTTGGGAAGAAAATTCATACGCATATCTCTTGGTGGTGTCAAGGATGAGGCTGATATTAGAGGGCATAGGAGGACATACATTGGAAGTATGCCGGGGAGACTCATTGATGGGTTAAAGGTAGTTTGATAATTCAATCTTTAAGAAATATTCAACTACCAAAAAATAGCTATGACTGTTTAGGCTAAGTTTAATATTTGAAATTATTTGAGAAATATTAAACTGCCAATGTAATATCTCTTTCCTTCTATTATATGCAAAAGAGCCACAGACGCAAATCAATGTAATATCTATGACTGTTTAGGCTAAGTTTAATATTTAAATTATTTGGTATTCCAGAAAGCAGGTGTCTGTAATCCTGTCATGCTGCTGGATGAAATTGACAAGACGGGGTCTGATGTACGTGGTGATCCAGCTTCAGCACTATTGGAGGTTCTTGACCCTGAACAAAATAAGACGTTCAATGATCAGTATCCTACTTTCTTAATTGTCTTTTGGTGACTCGACTGTCAATAAACTTGTTTCATTATTATTTGATGTTTTTTCTTTAGACTTGTTTTTCGACCTTGCTTTTACCGATGAGCAACAAATTCCTAGAATCCAGCTTCTAGCGAAGGATTAGTCCTATATACATACTCTAAGAAGTGTTGTAAAATCTTTTAGTTAACAGCACAAAGTTTCCTTGTTTTTCCTCCGGTCCGCGCAGCAGCGCAGGGAGTGTATAAGGACCAAGATTTCTAACTAGCCACGAGCCTTTTTATACTGGATGATCTTTATGATCATTTACAAATGTTGTATAGACTTTGTAGATATACTATTTCCTACTTTGAGTAGGCATTCTCAGGGATGCGAGTATATCAAAGTGATTCCTTAATAGAAGGTCTATAGCTATTTGAATGTTCCATTTGACCTTTCAAAGGTGGTTTTCGTGGCAACTGCAAATAGGATTCAGCCTATTCCTCCACCACTCTTAGACAGGATGGAAGTCATAGAGCTGCCTGGATACACATCTGAAGAAAAGCTGAAGATAGCTATGGGTCATTTAATTCCACGAGTTCTTGATCAGCATGGCTTGACTTCTGAGTTTCTCCAAATACCTGAGGTAGTCAATTTCCCAGATAATGCTTTTACGAGTACACTCTTAACTCAGTCATTTTCAGAAATGTCCACGCATGGAAGATTATGCTAAGTGCTTTTTTCTTATAAAAATTGACATTTATTATATCAATTTTAAAGCCAAATTGTACTGACTACATTAAAATGCTTCTTTATGGTGGCAGCCCATTGTGAAACTTGTCATTCAGAGATACACTAGAGAAGCTGGTGTTCGAAATTTGGAAAGGAACTTAGCGGCTTTGGCTCGTGCTGCAGCAGTAAGAGTTGCAGAGCAAGAACAAATGGCCCCTCTTAGCAAAAATGTGGAACAGCTTGCTTCACCAATTATAGAAAATAGACTGGCTGATGGAGCTGAAGTGGAAATGGAGGTCATCCCAATGGCTGTAAATAATCATGATATATCGAATACATTCAAGGTTGTTTCACCATTAATAGTGGATGAGGATATGCTGGAGACAGTCCTTGGGGTAATTATGTTTCCCACTTTTTTCCCCTTTTCGTTTTCTATTTATTTTGTGCTTTAAAGTACCACTTTTATGGTCTGTGACGTCCATCTTACTGTATTTGCAACATCAGATAGTGCTTTATAATGAATTCTTTCTCTGAACACAATTCCAGCTATTCAATAGCTGCGTTGTTATACTTCCTTTTGGCACACGAGTGATGGATTTCGGTGGTTAACAGTATGCTCGTGGAGCCTCTTTTTTGCCAAATATTTCCATGTGTCACATCCTTAGGCTCAAGCTTCTAATGTATAATGTTATCCAGGAACTAGGGCAAGAGCTTTAGTGATCCTTTTTTTTTCTTCAGTTGCAAGTTGAGAGTTCATCATGTCTACAGATCTGAGGTTGTTGTTGCTATTGCATGCAGCCTCCTAGGTTTGATGATAGAGAAGCAGCAGAGCGAGTTGTAGCACCTGGTATATCTGTTGGGCTTGTCTGGACTTCTTTTGGTGGAGAGGTCCAGTTTGTGGAAGCTACAGCAATGGCAGGAAAGGGTGAATTACATCTAACTGGTCAGCTGGGAGATGTTATTAAAGAATCAGCGCAAATAGCATTGACATGGGTAATTCTTCTAGGCAAACTTCTACATCCTCACTAAGTGAGAAATTAAATATTTCTGCTGTTTCCTTAATGATCTTGCGTTTCAATTGTATCTTGTTGCTTGTGTAAGCTGGATTACCAAAATGATATATTCATACACACGAATATAGATTTATGTGTGTGAGTGTGCTGGAATACTTATAAGACAAAGAAAATATGTGTGGCAGTAATCAACTTAGTCTAAAAAGAATCAATTCCATCTTAAAGCTAAGAGTTATCTGAACCTAGAGATTTATAATTAATTAGGAATTTACCTCTTTAAGTTTGCATTCGGTATTTGTAATAATAGTTTTCTTTGCTCCTCATTGTCATCATTTTTTTTTTTGGGGTGTTGAATAGTTAGTTTGTATGTTATTGAAATTGAAGACCGACTTTGGTGCTCTAGGTAAGAGCCAGGGCAACTGATCTTAAATTGGCAGCTGCTGAGGGAATCAATCTTTTGGAAGGTCGAGATATACATATACATTTTCCTGCTGGGGCTGTACCCAAGGATGGGCCATCAGCAGGTGTGACACTGGTAACTGCACTGGTTTCATTGTTCAGTCAGAAAAGAGTAAGAGCAGATACGACAATGACAGGGGAAATCACATTGAGGGGTCTTGTCCTACCCGTTGGTGGCATCAAGGATAAGGTGTGCTTTACTCACCTGATAATTCTCTCTTGATGATGTGACACTACTTATAATTTCCTAAATGCCCCCGAGCTATTAATTTTAAAAAATCGGGTAGCAAGTTGACACAAAATCAATAGTTTGGGAGCATTTATAAAATTACATCAGCTTAGGGGGTGTTTTAAACGATTTAGTATAGTTAAGGGGTGAAATGAACCCTTTTCAAAATTTAAGGGGCATGTTGAACCAAGATTCATAGTTCAGGGGGCATTTGTGAAATTAATTTGAAAAATATCTGGAATCCATCTTAAGGCTTCTTGATTCTCATGGTTCTTAGCCTATAGATGTAGACCCAAAGGCAGAATCATGTACAGGTCGTGATTTTGTAATTTATAATTATTTTTGCTCGAATGTGATCCATAATTTAGTTGTCTTTATTTCTCTATCCAACTGAACCTAGATTGGACAATGTTAAACATTGATCACATGTGGACATGATATTGTATGTAAGTTACATATTATTGTGCCAAATGCGCTGTTATTTCATGCATTATTAACGGAAACATTTTGTTATTCCTCAAAGCTATGCTTAAGCTTTATGTTGCCCCGAGTGTAAATGCAGACTGGTGAGTGCAGTATGGGGCTGATTTAGAATCTGAATTTGTGCAGATATTGGCAGCGCATCGTTATGGCATTAAAAGAGTTATCCTTCCAGAGAGAAACTTGAAAGATTTGGTTGAAGTACCACCGGCTGTGCTAGCCAGTCTAGAGGTAATTTGTTCTAAAGCAATAGAAATTTTAAGGACATATGATTTTCAAAAAGTCAAAAAAAAAAAAAAAAAACTGCAGGCTTTAGTTAAAGTAAAATATAATGATGAGACATGACTGAGCGGCACAAAGATGAAATTAGACCAGATGAGATTTTCCATCTCAAGTAATTATTTTGGTGATGAGATCAGAGCATCCATGTGATTTGGTTACTCCATGGATCTTTGATCATTCCCATATGAAACATTGCTGTGAACCGGAACGTATGTCATTTTGTTAAAATCTTTTGCAACAGATTTTACTCGCGAAGCGAATGGAAGACGTGTTAGAGCAAGCTTTCGAAGGTGGATGCCCTTGGCGACAGCTCTCGAAGTTATGACACACCTTAATGCTTCTCTAACTTGCAAAATCGATTAAATTGCTTTACCTGGTTGTCTCATCTACATAGCATGTAGCCCTTGGTATTTGCTCGGGAGGAGCCTTCGGTGAATTCGAGAAAACAGAATGTTGATCAAGTAAACACGGCCATTGAGTAAATATGTAAAAGGAATTCATCTCGTCGCAAATGTCCAAGAATCCAACTTCTTTTGAGATTTTGGATGGAAAATTATAATTGACTGATGTTTTTTTTTCTTTTCCTCCCGATGTCAAATTGTATCTTAGAGTACGGCAGCCGCTCCTGGTCTTTTTATCACTTGGTGCTTTATGTAATTATAAACTACTTGTGTATTAACTATTCAATTGAGGAAGGGACAGATCCCCTATTTATGTGTTTCCCAAATGTGGTTGTACAAAGCCCTTTACACGGTCGATTCTGCCCTTTGTCTGAAGACACTTTCTGTTGGTTCACGATTGGTTTGACTTCATCTTGCCTATACTGTTGTGGTATATGACGTCCACACACAACTTAAAAACCTTTTTAAACCATAGAAAATTGGTGTGGCTAAGAGCTGGAACATTATGGATATCCTCTTAAAATCTGTTTTAAAGAAGTAATTACATAAAGTGCGATTCTGTTTTATAACCTGCATACGTTTTCATTATAGCATACTGACCCAATCCTCCAAAAGGAGAAGGATGAAATCTGAAAAAAACTACATTTGGCTAGTTAGAGCAGAGTTACAAGAATTATGGTCCACTGAACACCAACAAATTGGGATTGACCGAGCTAAGCTTTTGGGGAAAAACTTTTTTTTTTTTTTTTTTTTTTTGGTGGGAAGGAGGTAACATTCCAGGTCAAAGCTCTGCAATTGTGGGTACATGTCTTGGCAAAAGGCCCATCTTCCATGTTGGAAGCTAGTCTTTAGGATAATCTGGGTATGGAAAAATACTAGCATCCCTTTTACTCTTTGTATGTTTGAAATGTAGAATTCACTATTTCATTTTCTTTTTAAATAATGATATAGAGTTTACATGTTAAACAGTGAATAAAAAAAGTAACAAAGAGAGTGACAAAGTAATACTAGTATTTTTCGTATGGATATGTTTTAGCAATCAAACATCATACATATATGGCCTCGTTAATTTTGCGGATTCGAGTTTTCAATTCGAGCTGAGATGTGATATTTTTTGAGAGCTTTTCACTGTACAAGAAAAAGTTATATGTGACATTTTTTGAGAGTTTTTTACTGTAAAAATTTAAAACTAAAAACTCAAATCGGTGAAATGAACGATGCCATGATAATGAAAAACATCATAGATATATAATTGTGAAGGCTATTTATGTCTTTTAACGTAAAATGATTATTTAACTAATTTTTAGAAAGCCTGGTAATTTACTTTAAAAAGTCCTGCCAAATCCCATTATCAAAAATAGAAAGAGGAAAAAGTCTTCATTTTGTCATATGATAATTGGTTGTCGGAAGTTCTAAAACTAGCAAAGACCAAAAATTGACTTCTTAAGATCCCTGTTCTCCAATCTCCTGCCAGAGATCCTCATCTTGCTGATTTAGTTACAACTCCAATTCCATGCTCACCAGTTCATCTGATTTAGCCATCTAATCAGAATTCCAATTCCAATTCCATGCTGATCTTCACGCACGATATTCCTACCGTTCCATGTTTGTAATCTCTTTAACTTCTCTCTATGATTAATTGTGTGGGTTTGTTCTATACAATTGCAAATTCTCATGAGGTAGTTTGTGCAAATTTCCTGATAAAAGCGTCAATAGATATTATCCTTTTAGGACATCCGTAGGAAGGACTTCATCCCGCAGGACCTCATTATTCGTTGGACTCCTAGATCTTGTAATTTTGATGTGCATAATCTAAGTAAATGGTATCTAGGTTCGTTTGTTTTTGGGATTGTGGATGTTTCTTGTTTACCTTCTCTGTTTAATCGGATGTTGTAGAGTGGATTAGGTGGTAGTTGTGCTTTCTTTTTCCATCTCTCGTTTGTTTGTCTGCTGTCTTTGTTTCTGCCTTTTGGCTTTAATGAAATCTTTTTATTAGCAAATATATATATATATATATATATATTATATAATAATGCAATCAGTCGATTTTTGAGGTACTCGAAAAAACGAAATATGTATGTGTATGTAAATGATGTAATCCGTTAATTTCTAGATAAAAGAAAAGTATCTGAAAGTTAAACATAAACCAAAGGTGTGTGTATATATATAATTTTTTTTTTTGCCAACTTTCTTAATTTCGTTTTCAGAAAACACATCTTACCTATTGCGGGGTAGGCAAATCTTTCGTTCCACTTTGCAAATACGACCTTTTTTTAAGACTTGTAATGCATTGTTGGCTTTAAATTATATCTACGATAATAATTTATTTTTTAAATTAACAAAGATGACATAAATATAAAGCTGCTAGATTTTGGTGGAAGATTAATTAAGTTTCTCTTTTATTATTGTTATTATTGTAATATTGACGCCTTCTCAATTTAATTATGGTCTCTCATTGTGTAGACGAAATCATGTTGATCAAGCGCACACTCAGTACTTTTGTTAAGTAGAGTATTTTTGGCCACGAATATGGCTGCTGCTTCTCTTGATTCTTCCCCTCTCCCTTGTTTAAAAAAGAATGACGTCTTTCTTAGTTTTAGAGGTGAAGATACTTGTTATAATTTTACCAGCCATCTTTATGCTGCGCTACGCTGAAAGGATATCGAAACCTTTATAGATAACAGACTTGAGAGAGGGGATGAAATTTCGCCTGCACTTTTGAAAGAAATTGAAGAAGCAAAGATATCGGCAATCATTTTCTCAAGAAACTATGCCTCCTCTGCATGGTGTTTGGACGAACTTGTGCACATAATCCTATGCAAAGAAAGGAATGGACGAGTTATTTTTCCAGTCTTTTACCATGTGGATCCATCCGATGTACGGAAACAACGGGGCAGATACAAAACTTCATTTGCTAAAACTTAAACAACGTTTCAAGAATCAAATGGACAAGGTTCATGAGTGGAAGGCCGCATTGACAGCAGCTGCAAATCTATCTGGATGGAGTTCACTAGACACATGAAGTAAGTACTATAACTTCTATTTTGTCCTCTTATTCATAGCTTAGATTCATGCTAGAAAATCACTATGAAATGTCTTGCAATTTGATAGAAAGTTGTCATCTGCACTAAATGGGCGTGTTCATCTGCACAACTCAAGTCATGTATGTGAGAGAAAAATATTATAGTAAAAAATGTTGAATTTGAATTTATGTGAGAGAAAACACTGTAGCAATCTGACTCGAGTCATGAAATAAACAAGACCTAAGTGGTAAATGAAACAAAATAGTGGATTAATGTCTTAACAATAAGAGTCACAAGAATTTGTCTTCTCCTTATCTTGTAGTTTTACTTTTCTCTTAGGGTGCGTTTGGTTGCAGCGACGGAATGGTAATGGAATGGAATTAGAATGTGCTGGAATTATAAAATGATTCTTTTGTTTAATTGGAGTTATGGAATCAATACCTGAATGAGGATTATACTGTTTGGTTGACAACGGAATGGAATGAAAATAAACTGTATTTTGACAAAAATACAATTTATTAATAATCCTAAATAATTTAATATTTTAATCAATTAAAATAGTAAAAAAATAATTTAATTATTGAAAAAAACTTTTTATTTGAAAGATAATAATTTAAAAACTATATTTCAATTGTAAAAAAATAATATTTAATATTTTTTATGTAATAATAAATTATCACAAGCTCAAATATGATAACTTTTGGCATCTACCATGATATGTTTCTTGAAAAATATAACTTTAGCCCCTGTCAATAATAATAATGACAATATATCATTCAACTGCATATATAATCCCAAAATATAGTCATATGCCAAGTGAAGCAAGTTCCTAGTTAATACAATTTAACAAAGTGAAGCATAATCATAACTAGTTACAATATCAAAAGAAAGATATCACATGCACCACTATATCAAAAGAGAAATGCATAGCTCATACATCACTATATCAAAAGATAATCCGGCTATGTTTTTTCACTGAAACTAAACAAACACTCCTAAATATCACCAGTAAGCAAAGCTCTAGCCCACTCATCTTTTTCATCATCAGGGATACTAAGCATCATCCTTTATCATCGTCTGAGCTACCTTATGTCGTTCCATTGCGTTAATGGTTGTGGTCTTTTGTAGCTCATCCCTAATCCGACTGTGTTTTTCTGTCATGTCTTCACCGATAGTCCGACTTAAACGTTTACTTGCCTTTTCAATAACACCAGCAAGTAAAGTAGATGATCTTTCAATGGCTTTATAAGCCTCTGCGTTGTTTGTACTTTTCCTTTTTCTTTTAGACGACCCTTGAGATTGAGCTTGAGTTTGAAGAATAGCCGATGCTTGTAAAAAAGACATTGATTGCGCTTAATCAACATAAGTAGTATTGTGAATGTCATTGAAACAATCATCGTCAATATTAATGTCATCATCTGATTCTTTTTTAAGTTCCTCAATTACATCAGCAGCAGCCTCGGCACCCCTACTAGTTGCACGATATTTGCCGAAAACCCCATACACAAGTCATCATAGTAGGGAAAAGCCTTGGTCTTAAACGGTAATGTTTCCTTGTGACTCTAAATTTAATACAATGAAAGATTAAACTAGATGAACAACTTCTATTATTATAAACCATATTATTGAATTATATTATAAGTACCTTGAGATATGCTTCCCACACCGGCTTCTCAGCTGTAACCGTTTTTCTATCTGGATCCCATCCGAAACCGCTACAGTTAGGCCCGGTTAGCATTTCATGCACAATTTAAAAATGATTCTTCAAAGTTTTCATTCTTGACTCTATGTGTGGCCTAGCTAGTAAGTCAGATCCTGGTAATCTGCTATGAAATTACCTTCCGCTTTATATGTTCCCTCGTTATGTAACTCCATTAAAGTCTCAATTAAGAATTTATCCTCATATTCATTCCAAAACCTTTTATTTTGACCTAGACCTCTGGATTTGGAAATGTCCATCCTAACAATAGCAAAGAACAAACATATATACAATCAATAATCAACATCCTCTATGATTATATAATTAGTAACTTGCAAATACTATAAATAAAAACAATTCAAAGCGATGTAACTTACTAGCTAGGCCACACATAGAGTCAAGAATGAAAACTTTGAAGACTCATTTTCAAATTGTGCAATGCTAACCGGGCCTAACTGTAGCGGTTTAGGATGGGATCCAGATAGGAAAACAGTTACAACTGAGAAGCCGGTGTGAGAAGCATATCTCATGGTACTTATAATATAATTCAATAATATGGTTGATAGTAATAGAAGTTGTTCATCTAGTTTAATCTTTCATTGTATTAAATTCAGAGTCACAAGGAAGCATTGCCGTTTAAGACCAAGGCTTTTCCCTACTATGATGACTTGTGTATGGTTTTCGGCAAAGATTGTGCAACTAGTAGGGGTGCCGAGGCTGCGGCTGCTGCTGTTGTAATTGAGGAACTTGAAAAAGAAGCAGCTGACGACATTAATATTGACGATGATTGTTTCAATGACATTCACAATACTACTTATGTTGATGAAGTGCAATCAATGTCTTTTTCACAAGCATCGGCTATTCCTCAAACTCAAGCTCAATCTCAAGGGTCGTCTAAAAGAAAAAAGAAGAATACAAACAATGCGGAGGCTTATGAAGCCATTAAAAGATCACCTACTTTACTTGCTGGTGTTATTGAAAAAGCAAGTGAAGGTTTAAGTCGGGCTATCGGTGAAGATATGACAGAAAAACATAGCCGGATTAGGGATGAGCTACAAAGGACCACAACCATTAACGCAATGGAACGACATAAGGTAGCTCGGACGATGATAAAGGATGATGCTTTAGTTTTTTACTTTTTTAGTATCCCTGATGATGAAAAAGATGAGTGGGCTAGAGTTTTGCTTACTGGTGATATTTAGGAGTGTTTGCTTAGTTTCAGTGGAAAAACATAGCCGGATTATCTTTTGATATAGTGGTGTATGTGCTATGCATTTCTCTTTTGATATAGTGGTGCATGTGCTATGCACTTTTCTTTTGATATTGTAACTAATTAGGATTATGCTTCACTTTGTTAAATTGTATTAACTAGGAACTTGCTTCACTTGGCATATGACTATATTTTGGGATTATATATGTAGTTGAACGATATATTGTCATTATTATTATTGACAGGGGCCAAAGTTATATTTTTCAGGAAACATATCATGATAGATGCTAAAAGTTATAATATTTAAACTTGTGATAATTTATTATTACATAAAAATATCAATTATTATTATTTTACAATTGAAATATAGTTTTTAAATTATTATCCTTCAAATAAATTTTTTTTTTCAATAATTAAATTATTTTTTTACTATTTTAATTAATTAAAATATTAAATTATTTAGGATTATTAATAAATTGTATTTTTGTCAAAATACAGTTTTTTTTCATTCCATTATTTTGTCAACCAAACAGTATAATCCTCATTCAAGTATTGATTCCATAACTCCAATTAAACAAAAGAATTAGTTTATGATTCCACCACATTCCAATTTCATTCAATTACCATTCTCATTAGCATTCTTATTACCATTCCGTCACTGCAACCAAACGCACCCTAGGTGGAATGGCGTTTCCTTTCCATTCCATTCCCCCCCAACCAAACGCAGCCTTAGATCTTGGATATTATTAAAGAATAATGTTCGGGATAACAACTCTAATCTCAACTTTTTTATACCAACTTATGTGGCATGTGAGTTGTCATTTTCTATGGTAAGTGTTTAAAAGACTGATATTAATGTACTAATGAAAAGATAACAACGTATCATCACGTAAGTTGGTACAAAAAAAATTGAGATTACACTTCCAACAGTTTTTCTTCACCTCTTCGTGGTTTTTCTTTCGTTTTTGCTTTTACTAATGCATTATAGGTCATTTTTTTCTTTTTTGTGGAGAAATAATGCATTGTGGATCTTTCTCACTACTATTTATTGTTTTTCATACATGCTTGATAGGGATGAATCAGAGTTGGTTGAGAAAATTGTTGAAGGTATTACAAGGAAATTGAGTCTTCTTTCCTCAAATATTGGTGATGATCTCAATTCTTTGGTTGGTATTCATAAACGTGCTGAGAAACTTATATCTTAACTAGATATTGGCTCTCCTAATGTTCGCACTGTTGTGCTTTGGGAAATTGGTGGTATAAGAAAGACTACTCTTGCACATGTTGTAATCAGCCAAATCTCATCTCAATTTCAGGGTTGCTGTTTTCTTGCAAATGTTAGAGAAGAATGGGACAAAGGATGAAAGAAATATGATTTACAAAATAAACTTCTTTGCAAACTAATGGGAGATGAAAATTCACGTACAGGCATGACCCTGTTCGAAAAGTTGAATTTTTACAAGGGAAGAGTGCACAAGAAAAGGGTTCTTATTGTTCTAGATGACGTGAACGATTCGAAGCAATTAGAAATTTTAGATCACCATTGCTTTGGCCACGGAAATAGAATTATTGTGACAACAAGAGATAAACAAGTCGTGTTTAATGACGGAGCTGATCATGCGATATATGAAGTTGAGGGATTGAACGTTGATGAAGCCCTGGAGCTTTTTCGTTCGAGCACTTTGAAAGGAACCAAGAAATAGTACTACCTCTGGAAGAGATTATCAGGAAGAAAAATTAGAAAGGGCACTCGTAAATTATGCCGATGGAATCCCATTGGCTCTTAATGTGTGGGGCTCCTTTCTTCGAAATATGAGGAAAGAGGACTTGGAAAGTGAACTCAACAGACTCTAACAACTTCCCAAGACCGAAGTTCATGATGTGTTGAGGAGAAGTTACGATGGACACAAGAAGGATGTATTTCTTCATATAGCATGTTTTTTTAAAGGGATGCACAGAGAGTGTGTTGAAGAAATTTTGAATGCTTGGTGGTAGTTCCTACACAAACAAGAATAGATAGTCTAGTTGATAAGTCTCTCGTAATTGTGAGACCCAACAACATACTTTCGATGCAGGATTTGATCGAAGAAATGGGCCAATTGAGCGTCTCTCTTCTTGCAAAAAGCTTGGGGGAGTCTCCGCCAACATGTGTAAGTTGAAGTCTGTAAGAAGTCTCTCTCTCTCTGGTTGCTCGAAGTTCAAACGCTTCCCAAAAATCAAGGAGCCTATGGACAGTCTGACCGTCCTTGAATTGGATGGAACCACAATTAAAGAGCTACAAAATTCGTTTAGAAATCTGACTGCGCATCGGCACTTGAACCTGTGAATGTGTGAAAACCTTGAGAAGAGCACGTATGATATGATCAGCAAATTTTGGCAGATTTGAGTTTTTAATTCGAGTTGAGATGTGACATTTTCTGAGAGCTTTTAACTGTAGTAAAAAAAGTTAGATGTGACATTTTTTAAAACCTTTTAACTATAGAAACTTAAAACTGAAAACTCAAATCGGTGAAATGAACGAAGTCTTAAATTTTACAGTAGTCTCAACCTTCGTCACCACCGTGGAGAAACAACATGGTGTGCAGTACCAACTGACCTTCCGACTCCACTCTGTTTGTTAAGAAGGAAAAAAAATGGGAGGGAATAAAAAATTATAATGCATAAAAAATTAGAAGGATATAAAAAATTTTAATTTTTTTTTATTTTTTTGCCTTTTTGAGTCCTTGTCGATTTCGAGCACTGCAATTCTGATGGTAGGGATTTTAAACTTCTTTATTGGCCCCATTACATTACCGGTGGATTAATTTGGCACTAAATTGAAAGTTCAAGGACTTAATTGTCAACATAAAAAGATTAAGGATCAATTTGTCACTTGTCAATCAATTTGTCATTTGTCAACTTTTAGTTATAGAAATTAATAGGCTATAACTTGTTAAGTTATGGTTCATAACTAGATAAGTTATGGACAAACTTGTTAAGTTATGGTTCATAGCCGGACAAGTTATGGATAAAAATGGACAATAACTTATCAAGTTATGGTTCATAACCTGACAAGTTATGGACAAAAACAGTAATTTGAAATATTTATTAACTTATGTAAACTATTAATTTATTAATTTTAATTCATCTTAAGTCTTGACATATTTTCCTCTCTCTCAAAATCTTACCTTATATTCAAAGCCTTCTATAGCAATTACATAAAACTTAGATATTAACTTCCATAAACAGATTGCATTACCGAGGTTGTAGAATTCGTCAGATTTTTTATTTTAATAGGAATTGACATTACGAATAAATGATAGTATTCACCAGTCACATGTATGATCACTTTTTTTTTCCTATTTTTTTTTTAATAAGAGTGCTCAGAAATTGTTCGGTTTTATAAGTGTTTTTTAGAGATGAATCTCTTGATTGATCAATGATGTATCAGAAAGCAATTAGAAAGAGAAATCATCCCTTTTTTAAAGCTTTCTGATAAATCATTGATCAGAGTAAAATTCGCTTACGTAAGGAGACTAATATTTTGGAATTAAAAGAAAATATATATGAGTTGACATTGAAAATAAATTCTAATCGGTTAGAGATACACCAAAAAGCTATAGAACAATTGCTGTACCTATAGTTTTTTGGTATACCTCTTATCCGATTAGAATAGCTATTCTCCTCTTCCTTCTTTTTTAGCTGAAGTATAAGTGCGACTAAAATAGTTATTCAACGAGTTATATATTATAGGATCACTTGGTATATGACCCAAACGCAATTGGAGAGCAAAATAATCTCTTCATTTTCTAGTAAATCTTTATACGACCAGAGTTTGGATATATTTCTATGTTGAGATTAAGGTTGTTGTTTCTTAAAGTACTTCCAAAAAAATAGTGACTAAATGTGAGTAATTTGGCATGGGAGTTTCTAGTTCAAGTTCTCATTCCGACTGTGTTTCTATTCCTAACGTCAAATAGGTTTAATTTCTAGTTCTAGTTCTGCGCAATATACAAATATAGATATACATATATATAGATATATATAGATATATATATATATAGAGAGAGAGAGAGAGAGAGTTAGAGAAACAACTTATAGTCCTAAGTAGATAATAATCCTCGTACTCTGGATTCCCACATTGTGACTATTTTGTCGCTCTCTGAATCACATTTTACTTTCTTTGTTGGGAAATTAGATAACGGGTTGACTACAAAAAGTTCCCTTTATTTCTTTAATTTTTCTTTTCTTTTTTTTTTCTTTTCCAACTTAGCTCTCACTTTTGGAAATTAAAACTTAATAGCGTTGGGTGCGAGAGGTTCTAATGTTTCGCTTGAACAACTCTTTGTTTAAAGAGGATATCACTACCACAAACCAAAAAGGCAACAAAAAACATGAATTCGTGGTCTAGTGACTACTAAGAAATACCAAGAAAAATTGACTTTATTGACATGATAGAAAAACTTAAAATACAACAAGTAATATGATTAACAAATGTTTTCAGCCAAAAACAGAAAAGAAAAAAACAAATATATGATTCTCTCCAATTCCATAGAAATGGATAAACAAAGATGGAACATGCATGACTTTGTAAATTTGAAACACTCGGGGCATTTCCACTTGTCTAGCGGTTTTTGTACCTCCATTATATGTACATCTCTCATGACTGAACTCAAAGCTAAATCTTGATCACTAAACAGGAAAATGATTTTGAGAAGTAGTGTACTATGTCTGAAAGTGGATGAGAGAGAGTGAGAGGTAGACAGGAGAGAGAGAATATGGATATAATAAATGCATATACTATAGAAAAAGCTTTCTTATATTACAACAAAAGAACGCCTAGTTGGGAAAAAAAAAAAAAAATGGAACAATGAATCTATTTCCTATCCCCTAGCTTAAAAAAAAAAAAAAATCTATTTCCTATGTTCTTTGCACTCCACTATGGCCACAGTGAAGGAAAAATGCACCCCTATAAACAATACATTGTACATCTATATAACTTATGTACACCGGCAAAGCAGACGCACCTGTACCAAAGCAGAACATATCGCTTCTTTCCTGACAGCAAAATAACAAAGAAAAAGCCGCTACCCCATTGCATAAAGATTGAATGAATCATGAACCCGATTCATGGGCCCAAAAAGCATCTGGATCTGGACAGAACAGTGAATAATCTTCGATCTCTAAATTTGCTATATGCCAGTCAACGAAACGAGCTTGTATTATCTTGAACAACAGTAGAATAGTAGGCAAAAGCCACCATTTGTCATCCTCCCTGAAGGCAAGTTCAATCAAAAGCTTAAGAGATGGTTAAGCAGAAGAAAAGGAATCAATATTTGAATCTCGAGTCTTGACCAAACAAAACTGAGAAAAGAAAACGATAGAGTTAAGAAACCTTAACTATCCCAATCAGTACAAAAGGAACATATAGAGATATTTTGATTTGATGCAATTTAACCTTAAAAAATATTACCATTTAAGGTTAAATTGCAGTGAATAAAAACAAATATATTTATATACACAGATACATATATCCATAAGTTGAAGTCTTGAAGACAGACAAACGTATGCGGTTAATAAGCGGAAGCTTCTATTTCCATATTGATTGGGAAGTAAAAAGTTCAATTCTCACCTTCTTAGGTTCCGTGAATTTGCCTTATCAGGAGGTTGGAAAGAGGAAAATCCATAATGACAAATGCCATAAATAAACGCAACAGCCTACAAAGGTCAAGGGTGAGTTTATCATATAATGTTAACAAATAGGCATAACCATAATACATCCAAACAACTAAAACATTTAAACCTTTGCAAAATCTCTGAACAAGTAATTGCAAACTCTCAAGCTTTACATCAGTTAAAACATTAACGCCAAATATTTTGATAATGAATCATCCAAAAAACATTAAGGAATATTCTTAGCCACTTCACCTGTTGACCATATTATGCAGAAGGAAATTAAGTCTTTGTGTTTTATACTTTAATTATGTTTAGGGAGTTGTTTGTCTTTCCATATTTCTAGTCATCACTAATGTAGTGGTTCATTGCACGTTATGGTGCATTGAGTGTCTTGTTTGGGGTTTCTTAAGTGTTTCATGGAGTCTAAGGGCTAGTTTTAGTTATTTAAAGCAAGTCATTCTAGGCTCAGAGAAGACAAATTATGAAAGAACATCACCTACAGGAATCTATTTCCTTTTATTTCAACCATTGAGGTTTTCCCCCAGGATTTCCTATTAAAATCCAGGCTCCAACGGTGTTTGGAGACTGAAGTATTTACTGGTCGTTTCATTTCTCTAATTTACATCACCAAAAGGATAAGAGAGCTCATGGAGAATCAGAGCAAGATATGGGGAAAACAGAGCTGTAGTTTCAGCAGTGTTAATATCTTTATGTCAATTATATGTTTCAATTTTTCTCTGGCAAGTTTAGCAACTAGTTAAAATTTTCATTGTTTGCTTCGCTCGCAACTAGTTGGGCAAATTAAGTATTGGAAGTTCCTTAATCAGAGTGGCATGAAGAAGTAAAAAAACTATGTTAGGTGAGGTTTTCACCAATCTTCCTACCCTGTCTTTATCAACATATACTTTGTCTACAAAAAAGCACAAGGAGCTCAAGAAGACTGTTGGTTCATGATTTAGCCACGTGTAATACTACTTATAGCAGTTCTTTTTTTTTTTTTCTGAATATTTTGTGCAGCAAGCATTCCTTCCTATTAGGAAAATAAGTGGCATCCTACTAGAAGTAAATGTACAAAAAGAAAACTAGCTGATGATATCAAAATCCATTCAAAACTTACAATATTAGATAGAGATGTCGAATTCCACAATGCATAAACACGAGCAAGCGAAGCTCTTCTAGGTTCCTTACTGAATAAGGCGTTCAGCCCAGCTGGGAATGGAGAAAGGAGGGATAGAGGAAGTATAAGCAAGATAGCAAGGAAAGCTCCAAGAGAAACCCAATAGAATTGTAGCAGTGTAAGAAGGGTGACAAAAAGATCTGCCAAAAGCATGACCGTAATCAGCAGCTGCAGAATTTCCTGAAACACCAAGTTGGCATCAGATGGTGTTAGTTTTAAAAACTGATCAGCATATAGCAGAGGTGGCACAAGAGATCTCCTTGAATTACCTGACGACCAACAGGTCTTGAATTATGCAGTATGAGAGAAATTGGAAAGAGATAGTCTCTTCTAAAATCCAGCGATCTCAAAGTAGTATCATTTATAAGACCCCCATTAATTCCTCCCGTGATCTTTTTGATAGACAATGCATGACCTATATATGGCAAGCTCTGGTGCGACTGCTTCAAAATTGTTCTTGCACTTGAAGTATTGGTCCTTGCATATGGATAAAATAGACTAAGTCAATAACCTTTTAAACAAACCAATATATAGAGGCTTATTTTTTTCACACAAAAAAAAAAAAAAAAGATCCTTTAAATGATGCGATACTTGTTATGTGCATTCACAATGGGACTAGTTGCTCTGTACTTTTTGCCCAAAAAGATATTGAATGCACTTAGAAGTCCAACCCCAAAAATAATGATAGAAACAAAAGAAACAAACAAGCAAACAGAAATATTTATCATAATTCATAATCATCATCAATATTATTATTGCCGTTCCATTACAATTTAAACCGGTCTTCTTCCACTAAATAATTAAGAGTGCAGTGCAGATTCCTAAAAAGCACAGAAAATGCCATGCCGTGCAAGTCTCAGTAGCAAGAAAACACATTTTGCAATTCAACTTATGATTTTCTCCCCATCATCACAGATCAAATGAAATAGTATAAAGGTAAGCTAAAGACTGGAAATTACCAATTCACCAAGAAGAAACATAATTTGAAAGGGAAAAATTTTATATTTGTTCTTTTTCAATGGATGAATGAAGTTGGTGTTCAGTCTTGGAATTTCCAAATTCTCAATAAATTAGTCAAATAAGCAGACGTTGGTGCAAATGTATTAAGTAGATAGATGCTCTTTCCTAAGCAGTGTTGAAATTAATCGAGCTACCTTGGAGGTTCACTGTTGCTTCTATCAAATACTCCAGAGTGGTCCACATTTTGAAGAGGATAGTCACCCACTACTACCAATACCCCAAGCTGATAGTAACCAGAAGCCGTTGCTTGAAACCATCCGAGCTCAATTTTAACTCCATGAAAATCAAGTTGAGGGTTTGCATGGCTATTTATCCATTTAATAATGGGGATTAGGTGAGAACGAATAGATCCATGCCTCACTGTTCTCAACTGAGCATTCATACCAGCAACCAGGCGATTCCAAACAGTTGCTGGAACATGCTGTCACGAAATAATGTACGTTTTTGTCAGAAAGAAGTACTCAAAGTATTATTGAGAAATTTAATCGAAGGATAAGCAAAGACCTGCCCAATGAGATTGGTCAACAATGTGTCGCTGTGAACATTGTAAGGTGACATGTAGCTTCCATCCCCACCAAATATTATGCACATAGGAAATCTCTTCTGTATGATGGATACCATGTCTACACGTTTCTCATCACCACCAAGGAAAAAATCAATGTACGCCACCATCAAGTCTGGAGTTGCTCCAACCTACATTATTTGTCATTCTATGAATATAATAAAAGTAGATTAAATGGTACCTAATCCAAACCACTACGTAAATCTGAACTTGGGATGAATTTTTAAATAGGGATGTTCTCGCAGACTAACAATAGCTACCGAGTAGCAACACTTTTTCTCTCATGTGTCAGCTGTAGAAAAAAATGAGATGATCAAACTTGGTGTTTATTTTGTATAATAAGGCCAAGTCAAATGCAATCTGAGTCCATGTGTTATTTTAAGGCACATTAATGAATGGCCAAGAAGGTTAGGACTACTGCAATAAGGTTTCAAATTTTGAAAGCTGAGTGGATTCATTTTTTTCGCGTTCTTTTCCTTTTCCGATTGAGAAAAAAAAAAGCTATATTTTCCTTTTTCAGTCTAAAATAAACCTCCTACAAACTTTTGATAGATTAAAAAGAGAAAAGATCATAATATGAACCTTCATCCCTTTGTATAATGCTCGAGATCTACAGGAGCGGAGACATGAATGATCATATTCAGATTTGACAAATTCCTGAAGCTGGTGAACTTTACTTCGACGGCGCCACTGTTTCCAGGACCAGGCACAAGGATATGCAAGAACTGATAGAATACTATGCACTGATCCTTCCCACCAATCATAGGCAGTGACAGAGTTGATCTCATCAATAAATCTGTTAAAAGCATCTTCATACCTGTTGTCCAAAGAGGATAAAAGCATAAACACATAGTTTGAGACTGTTGAGAGAGTAATTGTAAACGGATGGAAGGATCAAATAAATCCTTGAATCCGTGGTGGTTATGAGTTTCCTATTCTATGGGTTAAGACTTTTTCCTCTCCCGGTTGTCTATTTCTTAAAATAGGGTAAGTTGACCCCCTATATTAAATGAGAAATATTCTCTCATTACATCAGGAAATAACAAGGTCAACCTTGTAGCATAGCTGTCCAGGTCTGTAAAACTGCTATAAGAGGAGCAGTGATGTATCCGAAAAACATAAGCTGAAATAATAAGAGGTTTCCTCAGTTTTACTCTCATTTTCTAGATGGTATCAGAGCCATTCTTTCGAATATCCTAACCGCCGTTAATCAGCTACAATGGCGAGTGACAAACGGGGATCCTCCACCTATTCGGAAGTAACCTCAGGCCATGACAGCAACAGCAATGCAAGCGCTGGGGGAATAGCAGACAACAATATTGTTCAACCTATCACTGGCCATAAATTGAATGGTAGCAATTACATTCAATGGTCACAATCCGTCATGATGTTCATCGGTGGAAAAGGAAGAGATGATTTTCTCACTGGAGCAGCGGTGGCTCCCCACAAAACTGATCCACAGTACAAAACTTGGAAGGCTGCCAATAACATGGTTATGTCATGGCTAATCAATTCCATGACAAATGAAATTGGAGAAAACTTTTTCCTCTATGAAACAGCCAAGGAGATTTGGGACGCAGTTAAGGAGACCTACTCCAACAATGAAAACACTTCACTATTGTTTGAAGTGGAAAGCATACTACATCATCTACGCCAAGGGAATATGTCGGTGACTCAGTACTTTAACACACTGACTGGGCATTGGCAGCAGATAGATTTATATGAGGAGCTTGAGTGGAAGTGTCCTGATGATGGTTTAAAATACAAGAAGATTGTGGAGAAGAAAAGGGTCTATAAATTTCTGATAAGACTCAACAAAAACCTAGATGAAGTCAGAGGAAGAATCATGGGCCAGAAACCTCTACCCAACATTCGAGAGGTATTCTCCGAGGTTAGGAGGGAAGAAAGCTGCAAGAAGGTGATGCTGGGTCCACAGTCCACTCCACAAAACTTACTGGAACCATCTGCACTGGCTGCAAGAGGAAGTATGCCAAACAGCAACAACAAAAAAGGGCGCCAATGGTGTGATCATTGTAGGCGTACAGGGCATACAAGGGAGACATGCTGGAAAATACATGGCAAGCCAGCTGATTGGAAGCCATCAAGACAGCAAAATGATAGGGAGAGCCGAGGAAATACTGCTACAACCGAGGAGAATTCCAGCAAACCTGAAGTCACCTATTTCAGCAAAGAACAGTTGGAAGCCTTACAGCAAATGTTCAACCAAGCACAAATCAATTCCTGCCTCAAATGTAATTGGTACCGGATCATTTGCTCAAAAAGTTAACAATCCACTTGCATTGCATGTTAAACAAGAAACTACTCATCAATGGATTATCGACTCAGGGGCAACTGATCACATGACAGGAGATGCAAAACTATTTACCTCCTTTAGCCCTAGTAATGGCAACCCTACAGTAAGGATAGCCAATGGGTCACTGACCAAGGTGGCTGGCATAGGTTCAATTACCATTGCAAAGGATCTAATTCTTCATTCTGTTCTATTGGTGCCCGATATAGATTGCAATTTGATATCTATTAGTAAACTCACTGAGGACATGAATTGTGTTACTAAGTTTCTTCCTCACATGTGTGAATTTCAGGATTTGAGTTCGGGGAAGACGATTGGCAATGCTAAGAAGTGCTCGGGACTCTACCTCCTCAATGTCAATGATCATGACCAACCCAACAGTCGCGTGCCTTCAAGTCAGTCCCATATTTATGTTGATTCAGCTATTAAGTCCAATAATGAGAATGCAATTATGTTATGGAACCATAGACTAGGTCACCCAAACTTTATGTATCTTGAGAAAATGTTTCCCGCGTTGTTTATCAATAAAAAGGCAAGTATGTTCAACTTTCAAAACATACTTGAAGTACCTATGTTCCTCATCACTATACACCATCCCATCCCTTCACAATAATTCGCAGTGATGTGTGGGGGCCATCTAGAGTTAAAGATATAACTAGGTCACGATGATTTGTGTCATTCATGGATCATCATACAAGAATCACTTGGGTCTTCCTTATGAAAGGAAAATCAAATGTAGAGAAGATATTAAAAAAATTTTAATAATATGATCCAAACCCAATTTCAAACAAAGATTCAAATACTCATGACTGATAATGCCGGAGAATACTTCAAAAACACTCTAGGAGATTACCTGATTTCCCAAGGTATTATACACCAAAGTTCCTGTGTTGACAAGGTATTATACACCAAAGTTCCTGTGTTGACACCCCACAGCAAAATGGGGTTGCAGAAAGGAGAAACATACATCTCTTAGAAGTCACAAGATCCATAATGTTTGCCTCTAACACTCCAAAATTTCTCTGGGAGAAGCAATCCTTACAGCAGCATATTTGATCAATAGAATGCCTTCTAGGATTATAAAATACAAAACACCTTCCCAAGTGCTACTTACAGCTTTCCCTAACAGCCGAATTATATCCACAATCCATGTTAAAGTATTTGGGTGCACTTCCTTTGTCCATATTAATCAACACCGAATGGGAAAACTTGACCCTAGAGCTGTTAAGTGTATATTTGTTGGATACTCTCCACATCAAAAAGGGTATAAATGTTATTCTCCCACTACCAACAAATTCTACACCACCATGGACGTTACATTTTTTGAACAAGTGCCATTCTATCCCAAGCCTGCTATTCAGGGGGATAGGGAATTCATACAGGAATATCAATTTTGGAATGATGATGACACAACTAGCCTTGAGTGGTCCCGGGAAATATCCAATGACATAGATGGCTCTCACACTAACCTACAATTTCATCAAGATACACCAGAACCTACTCCTGATCCTAGTCCTAATTCTTGCTCAAATGACCAAAACACAACTCAAATTTCATGTCAATCTCAAGACCATCCAATTCCCAACAAAGAACTCATTGTCTACTCGAGAAAGAAGAGAAGTCCAGGAGAGGTAGAGTCACAAGCTCTTCTGGAGAAAAACCAAGAATTCGAACCGAATTCAAGTACAAATTCATCAGGTAACACCAAACCCACCTCCATTAATAATGAGTTTATTGATGATGATCTTAATCGGCCTATTGTTGTAAGGAAAGGAGTCAAGTCATGTCCAAAGCATCCAATCTATAACTTTGTATCCTATCAAGGTTTATCATCGAAAATGCAAGCCCTGGTAACCAACTTGGATAACATTTAGGTACCTACCACCATTTCCGAGGCACTTAATCAACCAAAATGGAGAGATGCAGTTTGGGAAGAAATTCGGGCATTAGAGAAAAATGGTACATGTGTAAACACAGATCTCCCTCCTAATAAAAATCCAATTGGATGCAAGTGGATATTTGCCGTGAAATACAAAGAAGATGGAAGTGTTGACTAGTTTAAAGCACGCTTAATTGCTAAAGAGTTTACACAGTCATATGGAATTGACTATTAAGAAACTTTTGCTCTTGTAGCCAAACTCAATACTATTCGAATACTCCTTTCTTTAGCAGCAAGCTTGGATTGGCCACTACGTCAACTTGATGTAAAAAATGCCTTCCTCAACGGTGATCTAGCTGAAGAAGTTTATATGAAGATTCCACCAGGACTAGAAACACAATCCACAACAAATAAAGTTTGTAAGCTCTAAAGATCATTGAATGGACTCAAACAGTCCCCACGAACATGGTTCGATAGGTTCACTAGAGTGGTTAAACAATACGGATACGCTCAAGGGCAGGCAGATCACACGCTGTTTGTCAAACACTCCGAGGGAGGTAAACTGTCCATACTGATAGTGTATGTGGATGATATCATATTGACAGGAAATGATCTAAGTGAAATGGATGATTTGAAACGGATGTTGGCAAAAGAATTTGAAATTAAAGACCTCGGGAACCTTAAATACTTTATGGGAATGGAGGTAGCTCGATCAAGGAAAGTAATCCCGGTTTCTCAAAGGAAATATGTTCTAGATCTCCTGAAAGAGACTGGAATGATTGGGTGCAAGCTTGCAAGTACTCCTATGGACTCTAACACCAAGTTGGGATCTAAAGAAGATGGTGTTCCAGTAGATAAGGGGAGATACCAAAGACTAGTGGGAAAGTTGATATATTTGTCTCACACCAGACCAGATATTAGCTTTGCTATAAGCACAGTAAGTCAATTCATGAACGACCGTAGAGAGGAGCATATGGAGGCTGTTTATAGAATCCTAAGATATTTGAAAATGACTCATGGTAAGGGGCTATATTTTCAAAAGGGTTCAAGGAGAGACATAGTGATCTACACTGATGCTGACTGGGCTGGTTCAACACAGGACTGAAGATCTACATCTGGTTATTGCACCTATGTGTGGGGGAATCTGGTGACTTGGCGAAGCAAGAAGCAACCGGTGGTTTCAAGAAGCAGTGCAGAAGCAGAATTACGAGCAATGGCACAAGGAATATGTGAAGGTATTTGGAGTGAACGAGTTCTATAAGAATTGAAGATCAGCAGTGAAGGATCCATAAAGATGCATTGTGATAATCAGTTAGCCATCAACATTGCAAAGAATCATGTGCACCATGATAGGACGAAACATGTAGAAATTGATCGCCACTTCATCAAAGAAAAACTTGAAGATGGAAAATTTGAGTTGCGGTACATTCCAACCTTGTTGCAAACAGCTAATATTCTTACAAAAGCACTCAGCGGAAATGTCTTTGAAGAATTGTGTTCCAAGCTGGGCATGATCAATATATTTAGCCTAGCTTGAGGGGGAGTGTTGTGAGAGTAATTGTAAACGGATGAAAGGATCAAATAAATCCTTGAATCCGTGGGTGGTTATGAGTTTCCTATTCGTGGGGTTAAGACTTTTTCCTCTCCCGGTTGTCTATTTCTTAAAATAGAGTAAGTTGACCTCCTATATTAAATGAGAAATATTCTCTCATTACATCGGGAAATAACAAGGTCAACCTTGTAGCATAGCTGTCCGGGTCTGTAAAACTGCTATAAGAGGAGCAGTGATGTATCCGAAAAACATAAGCTGAAATAATAAGAGGTTTCCTCAGTTTTAGTCTCATTTTCTAGAAGACCAAATACAAATCATTGCGGCAATAACAGAAGAACATGATCCTTTCCAGTAGGCTATAGAGTGATCAGTATAGCATATACCCTTCTAGGAGTTATTTACTTACACTATTTCAATGATTGCATTGGGAGGCGAATAGGGAAGATGCCAGGGTTCTCTAAAAGTATTAGGACCCATAAAGTACATCCGGTGAACATGGCTTTGAGCTTCTTCAAATCTGGTTCCTCGCACCTATCATTCAAAAATGGAAAAAAGAAGCAAAAAAAAAAAAAAGGGTGCAGCACATAGTTAAACTTCACAGCTGGAAAATTCAACATAAACCGAAAAGGAGGAGTCATTGTTGAAAAAGAAAAGAAACGTAGACATACCTCAGACAGGGAAAGAAGATATGGGAAACGATTATGACTGTGTTCAATTGAACGTGAACTGTTATAAGAACCTGATCCCACGAATTTAGTCCTCAAAGTATTTAATAATAGAGCCAAAAGAACCAAAATGCATGACAGCAGAATAGCAAAAGGCCAGGGGCCTCCAAAAGTATAAACGAGCTCTTCAAGAGGAGTATAGCAATTTGGCATTCTATACTTGTCAGATATGCATTTATAGGGACAAGATGACTTAGTAACTCCGCCTGCAGAAAATTGTATGCAGCTTAATGTGAGGCAAGGCCAAGAAACAGCTATCAAAAAGGGAAATGGAGGCAAATAATGATACATCAAATTAAAACCAATATTTATAGATGTTACCTCGTACATATATGAACTCAGCACGACTTGGAATACGATCGAGTGCACAAGGAATGCAAAGAGATTCATCAGAGCCATCAGTATCTTTATATGTGCGGGCATTCCTGTAAAATTGAAAAATTATCATGAATACATAAGATTTTATGCAGAATACAGAAGGTGAATTAAATTTTGTTCATATGTGGCAAAGTGAAACAAACAACGTTGAAGTCTGAATTTAGTGACTAGAGAACCCGGTTTCTAGTCATTATAGAGCATGAAGAATAAGATGCCATTTTCATGGTTCCTTTTGCACTGAAATGTCACTTGTCCTCTCTTGGCTAGTGTGAATTTGTATAAGATTCACTATTCCCTACCAAGAAGCCCAAATTATGCCTCCCTGTTCAACATGTACTCTAAAAAAGCTTTGTCCTTGTACAAATTGAAAAATTGCAACTAACAGTCATTTGGAATTACAATTACTTCACTTTTCATACCAAACATGTGAAGCACAACTAAACAGGCAAGAAAACCTGGTTACTTCATTTGGAAGTAAAAAAACAAATATCACATAAGGTAAATGGAAAATACCGTGCAGAAAGTGCCGAAGAGGCCCTTGGGGCATTTTTTCCCAGTGATAGTGCCCTCTTCACCATAACGACCACCATTATTCCCAGCACCTCCGCTGAAAGTTATCATAATTCAAGAAGAAAATAAAATGATATTACTAAACCAATATACTTATGTGATTTTTTTTTTTTTGGGGATAAAAAACAAATATACTTATATGATGGCTGTATGTGTATATTGGTTATAGCTTGGCAAGATTATAGAACTTTGCAGTTGCATCGACTGGAAATATTCTGGCATTTCTTCTTTGTTAGCACTCATACTAGTAGTAATTCAATTATTCCACATCTCTACATATGAAGTCTTACCTACTGCTAATGGAGCCACTTATACTTGCAACAGGCACATATTCATCACCAAAATCAATCTTGGACCAATGGAAATGAACTCTACCACCCCCACCACCACCACCACCATGAGGACCACCATTGCCCCCAAGAACTGACAAATATGAGTTCCCTGCAAGCCTGAGCTCTTGAAGGAAAAGCAAGATTGTTCCCCCTGAACCTCCACCAACTCCGCCAATCACAGAACCATTACCGTTTCTTGTTGCTTTACCAAAGCTTTGACCATCAGCACTCAAAAATCCACGGATATCAAGCCCCAAGAGCGGCCACTGGATGGATCCCATCACTAGAAAACATAAACACAAATAATAAGCATGAAAGTGTAGTAAAAATGTGACTGAACATACATCAGTTAACATTAAAGGTTTAAATTTAACATAGGAAAAAAAAAAAAGAGAGAGAAAAGATAACATATGCAAAACCCCTTAAATTTTCTCCATTTTCACAAGAACATCAAACTACATGTTGATACCCAAACCTAATTGACCGCAGTTTAAAGGAGAAATTTCATGATTCAGAAGTTTCAACGTTTTTCTGGTTAGTGACCTTTCCCTAGATCCATCCATGTATTGGCCCGACTTCAGCCTATGGGCATACCTCATCAATTCAATTATCTTACATCCTTTTCATTTTTGTTTACTAAATTACATCTACATGCCAAAATATTAATAGACATTCTCTTTTTGGATTTAAGATGTAGTTGTTCTAGAAATGTTTACCAATCAATCCCCCTCCAACTACATTTATATTTGAGTGATTGGGTCCTTCAGCTCCACTTCCCAATTCACATGGAAGGTCCGCATTGCCATATTTATTGCCACCATTGCAAGTTTTCCCATTAAAAAAACCAGAACCCCCTCTTCCTCCATGTCCGGCACCACTACCAGCTCCATTTGAATAGTTTCCCTTCCCAATACCGTCGCTGCAACCTGAAAAATGGGGTTCCTAAGCAATAAGAAGCCAAAAACATGCAATTATTTTTGTGTTAAAACAATCTCTGCTGTGCCATTACCCAATTCAGATGCTGTCAGCAGACCATTGCTACCAATAGTAACAGTCCTTGCCCTGTGAATGTGGATGACACTTCCCTTGACAATACCACTGACAAGAAGGTCCTCAACACGGCAGATCTGTCAAAGGGTAAAAGAAATTTCATTTCAACAGCAATATTGCTAGAATTACATAGAATTCTTCTAAAAGCGACTAAAATGAAAAGTTGAAGCAACAAGACAAACACCAAGACAAGTAGTTAATGATGATGAAATTCATAATCAGAACACGAAGTCGTCATGAAGAATGGAAGGATTTATAACTGAAAGAAGACATGATTCAATAACATGTATTTTATGAAGGATATGTTGAGGTATCATGTAAGGGACATGGTTAAACCTAAAAGATGACATCATAATATAAGCTCAGAAAGAACTCCAAGCAATTACAAGAAATCGCTAAGAAATTAACTCTGCCAGAAAGTCCCTCTAGTCACTTCAAAGCACAATCTATACTGGCAATCAAATAATCACATGTCGTGAAATTGCTAAGAAATTAACTCTGCCAGAAAGTCCCTCTAGTCACTTCAAAGCACAATTTACACCGTCAATCAAATAATCACATGCCTAGATGACGGGTAAAAGACACGACCAAGAAAAGATGCCAGAGATGCATTGAACTGACAAGTGTCTGGCACAGTTGTAGAAGATGCAATACCCCGAGCAGACATACTGCCATACAGAACCCAAAAAGCTGCAGGTAAGTTCTAAGCGACCTTTTGAGAAGATTGTTCAACAAGTTTCACAACAAAATGTTGTACTGTTTCCAATGAAAAATTAAAATAATCATGGAAACAATGTTGATAATTACAACGGAATTAAAAAAGAAAACAAATTTCTGATTTGATACTTACTTGGATTGAAAAGGACAGCGTATAATTAACATGGCAATCATCAGGTGGAGTAATCAAATCCATTGGGCATGTCTGACTCTGACAAAGGGATTCTGTAATCCTGCGCCAATAAATTCAAAATGCAGCTTTCATCTCCTTAATTCAATAAATAACGCAGTTACATGAAAGCCCCAGATTTCAACTTACGTGCTTCTACTAGCATCATCATCCAAAGGAGCCTGAAGTAAAGCACCATGCCCAACCTGTCATGTGATCAGTTGCAAATCAGTTAGCTCTAAATCAGAAAATCCAAGAATATATTAGAAGTATTGTTGTTAAAGGACGATAGAATCGTACAAGCTAGCTGGAAATAAATGTCATGCTAAAGCATTAAGAAACAACAAGTTAAACATCTCTGGATGTCCAAAATGAAAGAAGCACTCTAAATTCTAAATTCTATTATCTTTTTCTTAGAAATCATGAAATTGACATTTCCAGATGTACAAAATAAAAGCAGCTTCGGTCTGAATGCAGTTTTTTATAGATTGTGAAATGTTAACCAAAAGTTAGTAACTACTACACGTAGCCGGCCATTTGCAAATTAACAGAATATTCTATTATTTGAATCTCAAGCATTCTACAAGAAAAAAAAAAAAAAAGAAAAAAAAAGGAAAACAGAACAGAATGTATGTGATGATGTGCACACAAAAAAGCTTGTACAGGAACATATCTACTGCTTGTTGTCCAATACATAGGAGAACTGCAACCATACAACAAAAATTACGTTAAAAATACAAAGATGTAAACGCATTATTTTATACTCTAATATCTTACAGTTATGTTATAAAAGAGAGACAGAGAGAGTCTCTGGGCCTGAATTGCATCACCATAACCAGTCAGCCTCAGCAGTCCCTGACCATAAACCCCCAAGTTTGCGTTTGAACAAATGACTGAATTTTGCTGCAATAGAAAAAGTTATTATTACTTTTTTTTTCTCTTTGCAAAAAAAAGAATCTATTAAGAAATAAGAAAAAATAAAGACAACAAAAGAACCACAGCTACCTAACCACAAAATCAGCCCAAATAAAGGCAGACTAAATACAAGGAATCAGTTACATGGGCTTCTAAATTTTCCAAGAACAAGATGATACATAAATCCAAGGCCTAATAAAAACAGTTGGTGATGTTTGAATCTTACCCTCAGAACAACCAGATTCCTGACTTCAAGTATTGAGGCCGGAACAACAGTTTTTCCACCACCATCAATTTGGATTTTAGAATTCCACATGAGTAACATCTTGACAGCAACCCTAAATGCACCAAAAACCTAAATTTGTGTATAGGAATCGTTTAGCTTGTGATAGAAAATTAGGGAGGGCTTTTGAGATTTGAAAATTATGCACAGCTCCATATACAAAAAAGGAAAATAAAGAAAAAGGCAAATAAATAAAGTAGAATAGATTTAATTGTTAATAATGTTAAATGTTGGATAAGTCAAGCAAAATGATACTATGTCAAGAGATATTTGATTAATGAATTTACTAATTTAGTTTGAGCAAAGAAAAGTATTTTTGCTTTGGCCCATTTAAGAAATTGGGAATAAGCTCATATTGGCTAGTTTCTTCATCTAATAGGTGAGGGATCAAAATGGATTTTATATTCAAATAATCTCTTTCCTTCTATTTTAATATTTTGGTCTTTACTTTGATTTGAATCTTCCTTTTACGAAAATACTGCCGGTTTTATTTTGAGCTCCCAGTCTATATGTTTTATATACAAATACGAATTTTACTTGAATGTATGCTTCATTACAGTTGGGAGTTTCTTTTGCCAGACCCAAGCCAAGAGAATTATAGTGGAGTTTCTTGATTCTGATTGCTGCTTGTCTTAAATTTGTTCAATTTGATCTTGGTTGATGTTTAATTATGCTGGTCCAACAAGACAACATGTCATTGCTCATTTTGCATTTAGCTTGTTTCAGCCTCATTATATTTGATAAATAGTGGATACAGGTCCTGAACAGTTAAACGAGGAAGATAGTGGGAGTTGGAAGTGCAACTAACCTTTATAGTGGAATCGCTCATCAACAGTTCTTCGGCAACAAGCTCAAATTCTGAGATGGGGTAGTTTGATAATCCAAAAATGATACTGCCTCCACGGTATAGACTAATTTGTCCTCTCACCTACATAATAAAAAGATTAAGGACGCATCCCATAAATTACATTTCAATATAAGGTATTCCGTAACAATGTACAAAAAGACTAATGTGAAAATTAATAATGCAGAAAGACATGGATATAAGTTCTACTCTCCCCATCTTAAAAAAAAATAATAATAAAAACAAAAAATAACATCCGCTCTCTTCAAACCCCTCCCAAAGGAGAAGAAAATAAATATGGGTCAAGACAGATATACGAAATAAACCATAAACATGAAAGCAAAATAAAAGGTCTAAAATGCAAACAATTTTAGCCTAATCTATGAATAATTCAAGGGCAGTTACTGCAGTGAGTATCTCTATCCAAAGAAAGAAAGTAATGCAAATAAAAAGAGTCCACTTCCAAGTTCTTTAATCTTAAAGAAAAATACCTAGGTCCTTTTTAGGCCTTAACTGCAAAGCCTTTGAAGACTTTCCATTTTCTTAGATGTTCTGATTTCAAAATATGTAATAGGGTGATTAGATCTTAGGAGATTGGGGGTTCTTTGGTGGTTTTTTATTCCTATCTTTTCAGTTTCTGTTTCTTTTCTTTTCTGGTTTTTGTTTTCTTGAGGACTCTTGTCCTCTTTCCTTTGTACTGCTTCCTTCCAGTATCAACCATCAACAAAGCAGTTTATTAGGGGAAAAAAATAATAATAAGATAAACCAACATAAGAAATGCTCCAAAGCCACTACGGAATGCATCCCAAAAAAGGAAAAAGTAAATAAATAAAATGAAAAACCAAAACAAAAGGCAGCTTCAGGAAACAGTGTCTAGATGAAACAAACCCCTAGTAGCACACTCTTATACAATATAACACGAACAAGAAATTTAATTAACTCATGAAATAAAAAATAATAGATGAGAAGAAATTTTGGCAACCTGAACTCTGGTCCATAGTAGTGGAACCAATACTTTAGCATTATTCTCCACAAAAACATGTGACCATAATGGGCTGGTGGGAAAATCGAGCAGAGGGGTTTCGCTTTCTGTTGTGACATTGTCATTACCAACTCTTAGACTAAGTAAATCTGCATTAAAATAGGTTCCAGCTGCTCCAGCATTCACCGGACAACCTATACTCAAACCACCTGGAACAAGAAAAGCATATCATGCAGAGTTGCACTTCATGGGGGAGACGATTATAACTACAAGCATAACATCAGAAAAGACAACCATTGTTGTATTCATCTTCGACAATCTCAAGATAACCAAGTTTGGTATGATTTGGTAAACTCCCAAATAAGCCAAAGGTAATTTCTTTCCTTCTATGCCTACTTTTTATTTGCAGCTAATGAACCCTAAATCCCAAAATAGTGTCATATAGGCCAAAAAGAAAGGAAACATGCACACAATTTTCTTAGAAGGGTAATTGAAAAGTAAAAAGGTAAAGAACCACAGAGATAGCTTGAGAGCAGGAAACTAAAGTAGAAGGATAACTATCAGAACTTACAAGAAGGAATCCAAATGAGGATATTATCGAGCGTACACTATCGATTTTATTTTGGATAAGGTTAAAGCGTTCACAAGCAGTGCTTCTAAGGGTAGTCAAAATAAAGAGAGCACAAAGTAAGAAGGGTGTAGTTCAAAAATTAAATGACATATTTCTTATTTGGCCAGTTTTTAACTCTTAAGTATGGATTATAGACATAAAGAAACATGGTTCATTTTGTAGTTATTCTTTTAGGCAAAGTCATACAGAAATCAAAGAAAAAAAGTCCATACTAACTAGCATTTGACAATTTCACTTATTCGGGTTAAGAACCAAAACTAAAAACTATATTAGAGTTTCAGCCACCAAGAAGTTTTCTTTAGGTACTTCCAATGAAATTGTTTCATAGTTGTTGGTAATTTAAGCATTAAGATTTATCCACAAAGTTGACAATTTCAGATAATTGCAATTTTTAGCAATATTAGAGGGAAACAATCAGATATTTAGAACTTTAGTAATCCTGGGCTCAACTACCAGATACAGATGTTTAATTGATACGAACCACGCACTGTAACTTTTAGATCATCTTGTATGCTGTAACAATCCAGAGAGATTCTTCCACCACCACCTCCACCCCATCCAGTCCCACCAGCTGCACTTATAGTTCCATATCCCTTCCTATGTGACAGGACACAATGCCAAAAAATTTAGGATGGAACTTAAAATGTGGACTGTAGTATCTACAATGCTTACAATACCATATCTGATAATGGGTGGTCCGTGATGAATAAATGCAGGAAAATTAATTGCATCATTTAGCATCAACAGTTCTATGGAAAATTTCAATGCACGCCACTAAAGTGAATATTTGATGGTATATTTTCAAGAGAGAAGATTCAGGACAGAGAGAATAGTTCAATCACTCTTGACACCACCATAAGTTCAGTAGTGTAACTTCTAAACTATGTAGTTCTACAAGAATGGGATTAGAATGAACAGGGAAGTGTATACTCACAGCTTTACAGCATGCACAAATATACTTCCACCGGATCCTCCTCCACCAGCTGACCCTCCAAAACCACCTTCTGCAGTTACAGACCCATTGATATATAGCATATCCTTTACTAAAAGTTTAACACGCCCTCCACCATTCCCTCCATATGGAGTATCAGGAGATGTTCTGCCACCCTTACTCCCATAACTCCATGGCTCAGACAATGAAGACCAAGCATACACATCACCACCCCAAAAACTTGTCTTATTATTTTTCACACAAGAAGCACCACGACCACCATGTCCTCCACCGGCACCTTCATAGCCAACTGGTGTGCCACTAGTTTGGGAAGGTGGTAAGCCTCCCAATGATGTTGTATTTATAGAAGAATTATAACCCATAGTCAGATTGGAAGCTAAGAAAACTACAGAACCGGCAACAACTGTTGCATTCTGGCCAATATTAACATTGCCAGACAAGTTAAATGTAATTGTACAGCCCTCAATGGGGCACACAATGGACACATCAGAGAGTATCTCCAGGTTTCCAGTACCATATACATAGAGATCGGAATCCCAGTTTAAGTTTGAATGTAGCAAACAGGTGGTGTTAAGTGACCCAACACCTTCTAGGTCTTCACAAGACACTGAATCGAATAATGAGGATGATAAAGTTGGAACTTGCTTATGGATTGTGGTGCTGATTTGAGAACCATCATGAATATGTAACTGAGAGTCAGGTGACCATTTGTCCAATCTTGTGTCTTGGCTTGCATACTGAACTGAACTAAAAGAAGGGGTAAATATATAGAGATATCCCACCAGAGTGAACCACCAAAGATATTTTTGACTTGGTGAAGGATGCATCAGCACTCACGGAGATCAAATTCAAAAAAATCGTTTATATACATGAGGAACTGCACTTGAATCCAGTATTTTCAACTTGTCAAACCAAGCAGTGGCGTTGTACAATTACTACCAAAATATTGACTTCCTCAGTGTGTGATCAGCTACAATGATTGTTTCACCATTTTAACATTCCTGCTGTCATATGTATTGAATCTTATCTGCAACTAAACGAAAAAATAAATGTAAGATAAACAATATGATCAAATATGGTGGATAAGAATCTTCCTTTCCAAATAGCACTTAAATCCACAGTGTCAGATTGACCTCCAAAAATTTACCTAATCTTAACAAAAATTTCCCACGGAAAAAACCGGTGAACCAAAACAAAAAAATAGAGGTAAAGAGAACCAATAAATGTACCACTACAAAGGATAGTGTCAGGTATAGTTTGACTAGAAGTCTGTTCTTTCTTTTATAGAATATAATTCCAACTACTCTAGAAACTAGCTGGTCAACGTGAGTGATGAGTCCAACTATATCAGAACTGTTACAGACACTGTTACACGTATTTTTCAACTATTCAGCTGCTTAATCTTCACTTTTGATTATGTTACTCATAAAGATTAACTGTCTTCTTGTCCATTCCACCTAGCAAGCCATGTCCAATTCCTAATACCGCTAGTCTGTTCAGCACCCAAAAGCGGAGAACATACACAAAATTTGTGTCCTTAAGGATTAGAAGTATTGAACTTGAGTCCAATTATTATGAAGCTACTTCAAGAAATCCTTTATCAGAATTATGGCTTACACTTACATACAAACTCTTTGCTTATACATTATACTGCAAAAGCATATATCAATCCCTTTTTCTTCTCTTTTCTTTTCACAATTCCATGTGCAAACACAAACTTTTAGTAATTTTCTCTCCACGGCATTGATCAAACTCAAACACAACTCCGATGCTCAAACCAAAACCAATTGAAGAATCATCCAAGCAAAAAATAAAAAAATCCAGTCCAGCATGTAATGCCGACGAACTCACTTCCTATATATATATATATATATATATACAAATACAGTATATACACACGCATACATACACATCAATCGAAAAAAAAAAACAGAGCAATAAAAAAACAAAAAAGAAAAAACCAGAAAGAATAAAAACAGGCAAGAGATCGGCCACTTTCAATTTCCAATCTCCACATTTCACGAACAAAAATCGAGCTTCAAACTTCAAACTCACCACAGTCTCATCCGATGCTTCAAAATCTCAAACTACTCCGATCAACAACCGCGAAATCAAAGCAAAACAGAGTATTAAAAAAAAACATTACCGTTTGGCAAGCCGGAAAAGGAGCGAGAAAATCACGGCACTGGAGAATTGAGCTGAATCTGGAGGTGGTGAAGGAAGACGCTTCGCTGTCGAAGACACTTTCTCAATCGTGGTAAGAATCTGGGGGGGAAATGGTTTCCGCTTTGTCTCTTTGCTTTTGCCTTTGCTTTTCCTTTTCCGTTTTTTTTTTTTAGCTTTAAATAATAATCGAAAGAGTCGGAGAAGAGAGAGAGTGAGAGTGAGAGAAAGAGGCTACGAGTCGAACCAACGTCTGCATAGCTGGACTGCAGTGAAGATTAACGCGTGTGAAAAAACTGTACGTATGATTGGAACTTCCTTTCCTTTAATACCCTTCTTTTCGCCGCTATATTACGAGATTGCCCTAGGTGATTACGTTTTTATTGGCCCTTTTAATTAATGAAATGAGGGTGAAAAACGAAAGCTGATTTGTGACACACTATCGGTTGATAAGTTTACACGTACGAAAGTAGTTTTATTATGGACAATGTAAATTAAGATTCTTTTTTTGTCTTATTTAGAAATAGTCAAACGGGTGTTTATTTTAATGTTACAAATAATTCATTTCCTGGACCGTCAAAGATCTTAGGATTTTAATTAAATCTATTAGATTTATATAATATCTAATTTTTTAAAGTAGACCTAATTTTGATGCCATTTTGACGTGATTTATGTTTACAAATGTATTATATTTATGGAAATATTTTATCCTAAATATTTTATCAACAAATATTTATCTTTCACGTAATTATTAAGAGAGAATGTGTTTGCTAACGAAATGCATTTCTCAATTTTCTTTTTTATGTTTTTTTTCTTTCTTTGTACTTTTGGTTTGTGTCCTCTTTTTTTCCTTCTCTTTGCTTTTTTCTTCTAACATTTTTTTTAAAATGAGTTTTTTAAGTAATCTCTTTTCATACAAATTTTTTTTAAACTCTCTTCCTATATTTGCAAAACGTCTCGTAAGTTGATTTTTTCTTTTACTTTCTTTCATTTTTCCTATCTATTTTCTTTTTCTGTCTTCTCCTTCTTTTCATTATTATTTTGTTTGTCTTATTATATATTCTTTCTTTTTTTTTTCTCTCCAAATAAGATTTTAATAAATATATTTTTTATTCTTATTTATAGAATCTTGCGTGCATATATTCACGATTTCAATTAGTTAGCATATGAAAATAAACCGCTCATCTCATCCATTAAACTAAGATCACATCATATCCAGTCATTTTTAACGGGTGAATTTGAATTAAAGAAAATCATAAACGGGTTGAACTTCTTTTTCTAATTGCTTAACTAACCTAATCTTCACTTCACCTACTACGCTTTGGTTTCTAGTGGTTTTTTTTTTGTTTTAATATGTTCTCTAGTACATTATTGTACCTTATCCACTTTCTCTTTTTCTTTAATACATTGTAATCAATAATGGAAATTTATAAAAATTACAAGTTTAATAATATCCTTAAAATATTTCTTTTAAAAAATTCTTTAAAATTGGTCCCCCGCCCCTCCCCCCTCCGATAAGCCCATCTTCCTTCAAAAAAATTAAGTTTTTGTAATTTGTCCACGGTGTGCCCCATTTAAGAAAGGATCATAGTTTTCTTATGTAAAGAAATCATGTATTTTTCATTTTTTTATGTAATTTTCTTTAACAATTTGAAGCTCACTACTAGAGATTATTGCACAAAATTTTGCAAAGAACCTTTTGTAGTATGTTTGGTTAAGAAAAAATAGGAAACATTCCAACTTTTCAAAATTTATATCAAAACTTTCTATAATAGATATGATAACATCTTTAATTTGAAAAATAGTAGCTCACTTCACAGACTAGTTATTATTAAGAAAAATAGGCCATGAACTGGGTATTACAATATTATTTGGGGTAAATTTATTAAATTTTCACGAGAAATTGTGCTCCAAATTTATATCAAAATCCTAAGAAAGAAAGTATTATTCATCATTTGTTTTTTCACATCTTGCCAAAAAATTCTTCAAATAAAATAAAATAAGTTTTGTTTACAATAAAACAAAAGGAAATTAGATTTTTAGTAAGTAAGGAAATTAAGATGAACAGAAAAAAAAAAAAAGGTCACTAAAAAACTACTTATTTCTGTATTTTTTTGGAAAAAAATAATCAAAATATAAAAATAATCAAACTACTCACACGTTAGTAATAACATGATCTTGCATCCTAAAGGGTAAAACTGTTATTTGCCACATGAACAGTGTTAATATACATTGGTACATCTGTACAACTTCTCCAACCGTTTTCATTCGCCCTTTTTCCTTGAGCATGTGGGTCCCACGCTCCCGCTCCCGCTCCAAGCTGTCGAACGCTTTTCCCGATGTCCTAACGTGCAGCAAAGCATTTGAGTGCAGCCTACACAGCATCCCATGAAAGCACGTGCTTAATCACGTGACTTCTGTTTGGAGTTTTTTTTTTTTTTTTCCTCGAGTCCCGACCTTTTTTTCCTTCCCGTTTTTCACACGTTAATTAATGCATTATGGGTAAAATCATTTTGAGACCGTGCTATATTAAAAGTATTTTCTTTTTTATTTTAAAATATATTAATAGTATTTTCAGAGAGAAAAAGTATTGCTACTCCATGGTACTGATCACAATAATTCGAGTCTCGAGTTGCTTTCAAAAATAAAGAATAAAAAATAATTTTTGACAATAATTGTAGTTGTCACATTGTAGGTTTTTCGGGTCGTATATTATTAGTTACTTCACGGTTAAGTTGTAGTATCATGAACATCATATTAGGTCATATTATGAATGAAAACGTAACAAAGTATTAGTCAAAAAAAATTTGCTATGGTTAACCAATTTACTGATTAATAGCAATATCCTTAGGCCTTGTGACATTTTGTGATGTGAGAGAAATGAAACATATGAGCGACAGGAAAAATCCCAAATAAATGGTTAGTGTTCCATCAACCACGGTATTAGATCGTTTAGGAGGTCTCTCATTTTTCTCATTTTCAATAAATCATTTCTTACTGTAATACTATTAAAAAAAATTTGTGAAATATCTCCTACGATACACTACAACAAAAAAGGCCATTTGCGACGACATTTTTTGCGACGACAAATGTCGTCGTAAATAATAAAATATTTTTGACGACATGTCGTCGCAATTACTCTCCGTTTAAAAAAATAATCATATCATCGCTAATAACCTAAATGTCGTCGCAAATAATTTTAGAGCGCAAATTTTAATGGTGCGGATTTTTGCCGCCAAGGTAATCCATTTTTTGCGACGACATTTTCCCTTTATTTGCGACGACTTTGTCGTCGCAAATAAATGGAAAATGTCGTCGCAAATAATTTTAGAGCGCAAATTTTAATGGTGCGAATTTTTCCCGCCAAGGTAATCCATTTTTTGCGACGACATTTTCCCTTTATTTGCGACGACTTTGTCGTCGCAAATAAATGGAAAATGTCGTAGCAAATAACCATTTTTCCCGCGATGAGGTTTTTGGTGAAATCTTGAAAAGATTATTTGCGACGACAAAGAGAAAAAGTCGTCGCAAATAACATGAAATTATTTGCGACGACTTTGTCGTCGCAAATAAATGGAAAATGTCGTAGCAAATAACCATTTTTCCCGCGATGAGGTTTTTGGTGAAATCTTGAAAAGATTATTTGCGACGACAAAGAGAAAAAGTCGTCGCAAATAACATGAAATTATTTGCGACGACTTTGTCGTCGCAAATAAATGGAAAATGTCGTAGCAAATAACCATTTTTCCCGCGATGAGGTTTTTGGTGAAATCTTGAAAAGATTATTTGCGACGACAAAGAGAAAAAGTCGTCGCAAATAACATGAAATTATTTGCGACGACTTTGTCGTCGCAAATAAATGGAAAATGTCGTAGCAAATAACCATTTTTCCCGCGATGAGGTTTTTGGTGAAATCTTGAAAAGATTATTTGCGACGACAAAGAGAAAAAGTCGTCGCAAATAACATGAAATTATTTGCGACGACTTTGTCGTTGCAAATAATTTCATATTATTTGCGACGACTTTTTCTCTTTGTCGTCGCAAATAATCTTTTCAAGATTTCACCAAAAAACTAAACGCGAGAATTAATGATTATTTGCGATGACATTTAAACTTATTTGCGACGACAATGTCGTCGTAAATAAGTCTGATCTAATATACCTTATCTTTTTCCTCTTCATTTTCTCCCGCCGCTTTCTATCTCTCTCTCCTGCTAAGTCTCTCTCTCTCTGCCTCTTCTTCCCCTCGCTGCCGCCGCTGCCCGTCACCACCGGCCCTCTTCTCTCTCTCTTCCCTTCTTCTTCTATCTCTCTCTCTTCCCTTCTTCTTCTATCTCTCTCTCTTCCCTTCTCTCTCTCTCTTCCATTCTCTCTCTTTTCTTCCCCTCTCCGGCCGTCGCCGCCGCTCCCGCCACCCCGCCCCCGCCACTCCTCTCTCTTCTTCTCTCTCTCTCTCTCTCTTCCCTTAGTGAGGTATCTTTCTGGTTCGTTTTTATTCCTATCGATTTTAAATATAATTTCTTTGCTGTTTCTAAAAATTATGGAAAATTTGTGCAGGAGCTGGGGCATCGTAGGGTGGCAATGGTGCGTCCGGCGCGCGCGCGGGGGAGGGGGCACGGGCGCGTGCGCGGCGGGCATTTATTAATTTCGGTTTTTTGTGACGACTTTTTTAGACTTGTCGTCGCTAAAAAATAAGAGTATTTGCGACGGCAATTTGAAATGTCGTCACAAAAAATGATTATATGACGAGAATTTTACAACGACGTATTAGCGACGCCTGTCGTTGCAAATATAGAGTGTCGTCGCAAATTTATTTGCGACGACACTATGTCGTCGCAAAAAATGTTTTTGCGACCAATTTTTTGCGCCGACAAATTTGCGACGACTTGTCGTCGCAAAAAAGTTTATTTGCGATGACATTCAGGTTTTTGCGACGACATTTGTCGTCGCAAAAACCCCTTTTTCCTGTAGTGATAATTAACTGTTCTAAAGAATTATGTGAAGAAGCATAAGAAGATAATTAACATAACGAAAAATATATAGGGCATGTTTAGAATGTATACTCAAATTATAATTCTTGATTCTGATGTTTAAAATTCAAATTTTATATGAGAGGAAAACACTTTAGTCAAATAATAATTTGACTTTGAGTACGTGTGTTCTTAAATCTTAAGTTTAGACCATCTCTTTTCTTTCATAATAATAATAATGATTTAATCACTTCCACCATTGTTTAAAAAATCCAACCCTTGGCGCTATAATGGACGTAAAAATTAGGTTGAGGTGAACCAATTTAGATTATTGTGTCTCTATTTTTTGGTAATTTATTTTACTATTCATACGTTAAAAATCAATGTGGGTAAGTTTGTTTGGCAATTTTACACCATCAACACTTCTGTATTTATAGCATAAAGCATGCATGATCACTCTGTTTTAAGAAATAGTACCAATATTGAGATTAAAAAAAAAAGAAATAGTACAAATATACTAATAGCCCCACATTGTTGTGAGCTTAAGTACTACCTTAAAAAAAATCACCAAACCATCCCGCCGCCCAACCCTGTCATTTTGTGTGCCACGTCATCAAATCACAAACTGTGAGTTCAAATGCCCACCCCCACCATGCATAACGGGCAATCTCCAGTTTGAGTTTTTCCCAAACCATCTTTTTGTAAGTTGCCCCTCCAGCCATGCATTATACTTGTTTTTTATATAGGCAATTGGATTTTCTTAAATATGAATTATGTTTGCTATTTGATAATTTTTTTAGCTTAAAAAGTTTGTAAGTTGAGTCAATTAAACACATTAAAAGAATAGCCACAAAATTACCTTTAAAAATATATGTTTTACTTTTTATATGGTTTCTAAAGTGTTTTTTTTTTAACAAGTCCCAATTTAGCCCAGATCGCACTTAGACTGTCTGCGGTGAATCCTAATATGTTATTGAAATTTAGGTATTTTTGTGCATTTGTCCCTTGAACTTGTAGAGTTTTGATAACTTGCATCGTAAACTTTCAACTTTGATAATTTATTCTCCAACTTATAAAATTATTACAATGTGATAATTTTAATAATAATTGTGTTAAATTAGTGACAGAAAAGCAAGATCAACATAATAATAATAATAATACAAATATTTCAATTTTCTAACTCACAATCCGTCAAATTCACACACACACACAAAAAGAGAGGCATCAAAATTAGCAACATAAAAGACATTGCAGGCCTGTTTGACAGAGCTTTTACTTTTATTTTTTGTCAATAGAAAAATAGAAGTAAAAGTTGAGTGTTTGGAATAAAATAAATTAATGAATTGAAATAAATTTTAAAATTTCTAAGCAATAAAAGTGTTAAAATAAAGTTTATAATGTCTTAATGAAACTTTAGTACAAGTTTTAAAAATTTAAAATCTATTTATAAGTACTTTTTTTAGAAGTTACATTGTTTTGCTTTGACTGCAAACTCTTATGAAAAGCATAAGCGTTTTTGACAAATTATCCAACCATTTCTAAAAACAGCTTTTGAAGCAAGGAAACCAAAACAGTTTTAAGAAACTCTTCCAAACAGGCCCTGCAATAATTTTACAAATCGCATAACATATTGCCAAAAATAGAGGTTTAAAGGCCAATTTGCCAAAACCCGACAAGATTAGGAAGGCCAATGTGCAAAATACACTTAGGGTCCGTTTAGTTCGCTGATTCAAATTTTTAATTTGAGTTAAGATATGACTTTATGTGAGCTTTTTACTGTAATAAAAAAGTTAAATGTGACTATTTCTGAGAGCTTTTTACTGTATCAAAACTCAAATTCTAAACTCGAATCGGTAAAATGAACGGACCTTTAAACTCAAACGCAGCAACCATCTCCCACTAGAAAAGTCGCCGCCTGACCTTCACTATTGAAGCATCTGATCATAGTGCTGATGTGGCAGAGATTAGTTAGATCATGATTTTTATGTAATAAGATCATTTTTAATATAAATATTAATGTTAATTGTATATTTAGTATATAAAAATTTGATATGAAAGAGTGCTTTTTACATTTAAATATTAAATTTATAATTGACACATTATTTATAACATTGCATTAGAGATATTCTAAGTCTGTTAGCCAGTTTGTTATAGTCTGTCTGTTATAGGCTGTAACTAACTGCTCACGTTTGTCACGTGTGATTATGAAATACAAATATAACTCCTGCAAAGCTACATAGAAAATAGAACTGTGTTTAGTTATAGATCAAACCGTTAATTTTTGAAAAGTTAATTACGATTAAGCAGTAGATTCCTACCGTGAAACTTCCTCCTTACAAAATGGGTTATAAACCAAACAATACTTTTCTATATTATTATTATTATTATTTTAAAAAAGAGATAACAAAGAACGAGAAGATTTACGCTGTATTTAAATTATTTAGATTAATGATTCGTGTCATGATTTAAATTATAATTTATAATTTTTTATAATATTTTTTTTTCATAAAAAATAATTCATAATTCTAATTCTTATAAAAATCTATAAACTAACCGTGCAAAGGAATATTGGACTGTGTGTTCTTGAGTGGCATGGACACCCACCACCACCGATGACAAGAATATAATATACAACCACAAGTCGCAACAAAACAATCCTCTCTATCAAAACAACGCAACGCCAATGTCTATTACTACTCAAAAGTCAAACCCAAATTCCAAATGGGTTTCCAACAATTCCAAGTCGGAGACAAACCCCTCACCGTCTTCGATCTCGACGACCTTTGCGACTCCGCCACCGGACGCGCCCTCACCGGCGCGTGGGTCTGGCACTCCGCCCTCGTCCTCGCCGAGACCATGACGTCACACTTCCGCCTCGGCCAGGACCAATTCCCCATATTCTTCGGCAAGTCCGTCATCGAGCTCGGCGCCGGCGCCGGCCTCCCGGGGCTGACGGCGGCTCTGCTCGGAGCGAGCCGCGTGGTGCTGACAGACGTCGTCGCGCTGCTCCCGGGGCTGAGGAAGAACGTTGAGGCGAACGGGCTCGGGGACCGAGTCGAGGTGAGGGAACTCGTGTGGGGATCGGAGGAGTCGCTGAGTAGAATCGGCGAGTTCGATGTGGTTCTGATGTCGGACGTGTTTTTCGACGCGGAGGAAATGGCGGCGCTGGGGAGGACTCTGAGGACGGTGTGCCGGCGGAGAGGGACGATGATTTGGGCGGCGACGGAAGTGAGGCCGTGGACGGCTGAGTGTCTGAGCGAGTTGGAGAAGGAGGGGTTTGGAATCGTTGAGTTGGCGAGTGGACTCCGGAGCTCGGCGGAGGGAAACGAGGGGATGGAGTTGGGGTCGTTTGCGGTTTACAGTTTGGCATTGCCGGATGAGGAAGATGGCCACGTGGCGGACCTTGGAGCTTTGAGTTGAAAGGATTTTGGAGGCAAAGATTTTAACGGTTTTTTCTTTTTCTTTTTCTTTTTTTTTTTTTTCACTTGAAAGAAAACCGAGAGCCAAAGGCCTAGTTGGAATCTCGGGGGGTTTTGAAATTTTGTACCGTTTTCATTTTTTAGGAACCTTATCCGGCACGTAAATATATCAGTAAGTTAAGTTTTTTATCTGTTAAATCTTCATAAAATTATGTAAAAATTAAAAAATTTATAAATTTAACGGTTAAAAAAACTTAACATACCGTTACGTCAGACATATCATAAAATATCTCTTTTTTTTAATCTTTGAAGTTTTAAATTGGTAAAATGACCTGAACACCCGATAAATCAATACTTTCATACAGGATAATTAACTTTTCTCATTTGCAAGCCACCAACAACACCCAAAGAAGAAAAAGAGTGCCTTCTAATTCCTCATAGAGAAATACATATTTAGGAACATCAATTTTAATTCTAATTTTAGTTCAACTTGTCATTTTTTCATTAAATGCTATTTTTTGTGACGTTTAATTGCAAGAGTTCTATGAACTAACATCTACTTACCTAAACCATAGAGTATCAAAATATTAAGATTACTTGCTTATAAGTTGTCCCGTTTTAGTTTTAGGTAGTGTATTATAAATTGAATTTAAGTACATTTTTCTTGTCAAGTTTTTAGCCATAGAATGCACCCATTTCTAGGCTAATTTAGTGTCTTGTGGATGCTATCTATGAGGTAGTTAGACACGCCCCTTGGGGGATCCGTTGGGTCTTTTAAAAGAACTCAATCAAAGGGCACAAACAAATGAAGGGAAAGCTTGATGTTTTTCTGAGGTTGGTGAACTACGCCCCCTTCCGAGAACAGATGAATGCTACTGACTTTGGTTCTTTCACCGAGCAGTGAATTCCACCACTAGAGGTTCCAGCGAACTACAACTTCCGATGGTGACTTTCTTGATCCTTCTTCAAGCTACAGGCTGATAAGTAGCCACGCAAGTAGCAGGAGATGGCTCAGCTCTGCATTCGTAGGCACCCTACACTACTGCCCACCAGAAAGAATGTAGTTGCTGACACTGAAGTTCAGAGCTATACCACACAAAAAGAAGCATGTTCTGGGCCCCGATGTTGCTTTTGCTCTTTCTTACAGCAACTATACATGTTATTAGATTTTTATATTGATCTTAATTGGATTGGGGGATAGAGTTTGCAAGGCTCATGGCAGGTTCGATCCCTGTCTATCCCACTGACATTTTTCTTGTCAAGTTTTTAGCCATAAACCTTATCAACATATTTACTTTCTTTTTCAGTGAAAAATATCGACTTCCCCCTCTAATTGACCCACCTTGGTCGATCCTTTGACAAAAACAACTTCAACTTGGTTGGAAACGGAAACCAAAACATCAAAGTCAAAAATATTTTAAAATAAAAAATAAAATTGAAAAAGGGGTATAAAAACTCGAGATAGAAAAGATTTCAAATTAAAGATCTGCAACCCGCTTTCGCCAATGAATAAGGGAATTCAAACTACACCGAGTTAGCATTCTAAACGAACAACAAAAAGCAGAAAGCAATATGAAGTGAGGAACTCGTCAGGGACATCAACATTTAAGCAAAACTAACTAGACATAAAAACCAATGTCACACTTTCATATACCACCAAGGGTTCTGTTTCTACCAAATAACCACTCTGTTAAGGTATATTAACGCTCTATTTAATCACGACGTTAAGAGTATAATTACATGTTAGGAAGAGCTAAAAGGGTTATAGGCGACCTTTTCCGGCATGCTGTACAAAAATTTTCCTTTTTCTGTAAACTCCTTTATCTGTATGAAGAATTGGGTCTTTCCCTGCGAGTCACAATTTAAATAGCCCCCCGCCTATTCCAGTGTCCGAAACCCTTTCGCCAAAACCATGCCATGTAATGCTCTCATCCTCTAAGAAGTTCTCAAGTCTTTTCCTCAACACAAAACATCCAAGCACGTAATCAGGGTTATCATTTTCTTTCTCAGCCCCAGATGTGCCGCTTGTGCTTCACTCAAAAATACCCTTGGTCATTTTTGCCCCAGTCGTGCAAATCTTATTCCAACACCCAAAAAGTATGTCACCTATATGGGTAACGGAGATAGATAACTAAACTGACCTCAAAACAGCAATCCTTTCCGCACTTCAGGGCACGTAATTCAGGCACACAAGAAAGCACAACTGGAGTTGCTGAATGCAAAGACTATAACCCATCACATCAATTATTCCCTATGGTCACTTCAACCATTGTAGTGGATTTTCTGATTTTGAGAGCTCTGGCTCTGCTGAGGCTGCTGCTGTGGGGCCTGCAAGTTCATTGGCTGTGTGTTGTAATGGGTGAAGGGCTGAGAATATAGAGAATTCATAAAGCCCTGCAAATACAATACAATTAGGACATTGTCAAACACTTTGCGGGGTGGCGGCATGTTCTGCAGGAAACAGTATTAAACTCCATATAAACCAGGCATTGGCGGAAGCAAAAACCTGAGACTGAAGTTGATTGGCATTGGCCACACCATAGTGGCTCTGTGATGCATCATCTTGAGATGGATCATTCATGCAAACTTGAGTAAACAAACCTTGTGATCCATGAGCCATATAGTCCTGAAACAAAGAAATTTATGGGAACGTGAAGAGGAAAAAAAAAAAAAAAAAAAAAAAAAAAAAGAATGCCAGAAAGACGTCCAAAAAAACAATCAAAAAAAAAAAAGAGGAATTTGAGGGACCTGAGACATGAAGTCATTCCCACTACCAAAGCGAGAATAGCCAGCCTGAGAGCTCTGGTTCAGAAAGTTTCCTGGAAAGGCACCTTGTGCTCCTTGTGTGACATAATCAACACCATATCCACTTTGAGAAGCCTGCAGAGCACCAATGTTAATAAATCAAGAAAAATAAGGCTTCGTTCATTTTGCTCATTCGAGTTAAGAATTTGAGTGAAAAGGTAAATTCATGTAAGAGAAAATATTGTAGCAGAAAAAGTTGAATTTGAATATTTGTGAGAAAACATGGTAGCAAAAACTTCAGTTGTGATTTGAATGGTGGGAAGTGTTAACATCATCTTACAAAACCTTCTAACAGCCATATCAAATATATTAAACTCCCCAACTACTTATCATATGAACCTGAAACGATATCTAAACTAGGCCTGAAAGATGATAGCAGACAAGTAATTGATCCCTATTTTCAATGATTAACAAATAATTGTATGCATGAAACTTTAGTAAAAGGTTTGCAAATTCATACCTGAGTATTGAAGTCAGCAACATTATAAGGAACATGTGATCCCTGACTCTTAAAGTCATCACCCAAGAAGTCCTGAACACAGTTTTCGAAAGACATTCAGAAATGAAAACCAGTAGCATAAATAAATTAATAAAAAGGCAAATATCGGATATTTATTGAAAAAACAATATACCTGAGACATGCCAGCCATGGAAAATCCATCCCTAAAATTTTGGGTTGCCGCTTGAACTGGCATCTGTCACATAAAACCAACATACTCTAAGACAAAACAACAAAAGGTAAAGAAATACGATCAGGAACAAAAAGGAAAAAAGCAAAGCAGTAATACTGACATTATTAACAAATCCAGGTTGAGATAATGGACCACCCACGGATGGCTGACTATTTGGATTTTCCAAAGAGGGGAAATTAAAGGTGGATCCAATATTTCCAATAGGTTGCTGAGTCCCTTGCTGGTGGGGAAGATGACTGCCAATAGGAGCACCAGCATTGCCACGTCCAGCACCGAAACCTCGGGTCCCAGGCTGGGGAACATGAGGCACTGCTCCAACTGGTCCATGTACAGCTCCACGAGTTGGAATAGCATATGGTTGAGAAGCAGGGCCACCAGGAAATGGTGGAAGGGGTACTCGAGGCATTGGATACCCAGCAGGATGCAAGCCAGGCTTATGGGTTCCATTGGGTGGTGCAGGAGGTATGTAAGAACCTACATTTAGCATAAAGTTATTTTTATCTTAAATCAAATTTGAATACAAAATCAACATTAAACGAGCATTTTGGGTTTTATGGTTAAATTCCCAGCCTATAACTCAACACTCACAAGATCCTAAGAGCATGTTGAAAAACTATTGTAACAAAAAGGTCAAAGATATGCAAGCATCAACATACCCCTACCACGACTGCTTCTTCTTTCAGTATTTTGGTTAGAAGGGGAAACAGATGCATAATTATCACTAGGCACAACTCCAGGACCACCACCAAAGAAAAGACGACGATCATTATATATCTGCATAAACACAGAAACAACAATGATACAAATCCACATTCATAGTCTAGAAATGCTTTCAACAGAAGAAATAGAACATCAAAATCCCCCCTTTCCTCAGAAACAAAATTCAAGACTCAAAGTACAAATGAAAACAATTTATTTCCTGTTGTGACTGAATACCGTACCTTTTTAGGCTTTTGAAATTGGACCATACTCTGCTTCAGGTTATTTAGAGGCCCTTCAACCAAGCACTCATGTTCCTGACGTAATAATAGGAACAAACTTGTTAATAATGAGCCAGTTCACTTCTCCTCCAGCACACCTTTCTCTAGAGCACTAAACTAATGGTACTTTGACCTCAAAAGTAAAATTTGGTAGAAGAGATATTAGTATTACCTTGTAGTGAGTCAGTAAGCTATTCCACAACGGCTGTTTACTTAAAACTTTTGGGTTTCCAAGAATCACAATCCCATATCGAGCACGTGTTAAAGCAACATTGAGCCTACGCGGATCATTAAGGAATCCAATGCCCTAATGAGAAGTGTTCCGGCAGTCAGCCAATATGAAATAATCATGTATCTTTAACGTCAAAATCCTAAAATAGACTGAGTAGTTTATAACATAAAGACAGACATCATCACATATGGACTTCTCAGGCATTTTACTTAAATAGGACATGCAATCACATATAACAAAGTAAAACAAGACAAATATACGAGGAAAATCAAATACGCATCTTTCCTCTCTATTTTAGCCAAGTAAACTTTTATCTTTGGGACACTACTTGTGCAAGGAAAACTTAAAAAAAAAAGGATACAAAATTTACGAACATGTTTATTTACAGGGAAAAGCGAGCATAGCACAAAGTTAAGAGCAGACAATGAACATAAACTTCCAGAACGCAGACAGGGGACGAAAAACTGTATTAGTTTCTACATGTGAAGCTTACCAAGAAAATTGAGTAAAAACTTGGAATTAAAAAAAGAACGTAAATTAACCAACCTGATGTTCATTACTCCGAACACATGACAGGATTATGTAATCTTTTTCCCTTCCCTGAAATGAATCAACACTTGCAACCTGTACCAAGAATAAATGAGGTAGCAGAGATAAAGAAAAAAATCAAATGCAGTAAGCAAACGTTAACTAGCAATAATATAATATGATTTAGAACTTTTAAGGCAGAAAACACATAGCAAAATGAATAAATGACCCAAAAGGCGATTACCAACACATCAAATGAGATCTACATCGTTTAGTAAGGCATTTTACCTCGATTTCCTTGTAAAGCTGCTGCCTCAGAGCACCATTTCTTGACATATAGTTTACAATATAAGCTCTTTGTCCCTCGTATGGAGTGATGACCCCAATCTGCGAGATATTGACAATATCATAGTACCGAGAAGGCAAAAAAAACAAAAACAAAAACAAAAAAAGGAATATGGTTATACTGTCTCTATTCAAAAGGAAGATCGTAGATTTACCTGACTAGGAACTACGCCACTCCTTAAGAATGTGGTTACAATCTTTTCAACATTAGCCGCCTCGGTCCTATTCAGATAAGATGTTCCGCTAGCACTTATCTCCTCTTGTCCCATCTGAAATACAGCTAAGTCAATCCAAAGGTACCTCAAAGAGAGGAAAAAATAATGAAAGGAGAGCGTGAGAGATAAAATTCTTTTTACAATGAGACAACCAGTTTAAATAGTTTCATTCAATCTGATGACACTCGTATACCTGCACGTAAAAGAACATAGGGCGGTTGGGAACTGGCCAAGGAAAATCAATGCCAGATGACTGCCTTTCATTGATAGTTACTCCGTTTTGCAATGTCCCTTCATAGAAGCTGTTAGAAGGAAATTCTGACAGAGATGGATGCATACGGTATTGAACCTGATACATACAAGCACAGAATCACGTATAAGTTTGAGAACTTATTTAACAAGCAATAATGAAAAACTTGGCAGACAAAATTTAAGAGAAATTGATCTCCAGTATTTTCTGTCCTTGTTCAAAAGACGGACATTGGGCAAGCATAACCTTAGAGAATGGCCCATGTTCAAAGTCCAATTTTTTTTTCCCCTTCTCAAACACAAACATCACTCACAGGAAACAATTTTCCAAGGAATTGAAAAAAAAATGATTTTTTTTCTTTGAGGAATAAAAAAAAGGATTTTAAATCATTTAGATTTTAAATCACTTAAAACTTAAAGTAGATTACTTTTAGCCTATCAGAGAAAGAAAACGAGTACAAGTAGCAAAACAAGAAAAATTCAAATCAAAGTAGTTCGAATTTCTAAACAACAAGATGTATGATGAGTACACAGAAGGGAAAATGTTATGTTTGGATGACAAAAAAACTTTGCCGCAAGATTTTCAACCGAAATGAAGAAAATGAGGTAAGGTGAAGGCTTAAGACTTGTAACAGCCTTGAGAACCATCAACCTTTAAAGACACAAAACTGTCATTCTGAAGCTCCGTCAAATTAGAAACAGAAAGTGATTACAAAGCAAATGCTATGCAGAAAGAAAATAAGGCTAATATTTTCTCCATTCGACTATAAATCAGAAAAGAAAAGTATAATGAACCCTCAAATCTATAGCATCATCAAGCTGCTATACAAGACCATACCAAAAGCAAGTATAGATATGCGGCACATGCTTGTGCATGGACAAAGGGGAAAACAAATGGACCATTTACCTGCAACCTAATTGGTTTCACACCAAGTAGAACTAAGCGTTCAAAGAGAGATTGTGCTAGCCCAGCACGAGCTGCTTTTTTGCACATAATCACTGGACCAAGCTGGCAATGATCACCGACAAGAACGACCTAAAATTGCAAACATTGTGGTTCAAAACCTGAATCAATAGAATGTAAGGGATATTGGAAATGGTCTCAAATAATTGATTACCTGCTTTACACCAAGAACCAGAGGAATAAGGCATTCAGGTTCTGTTGCCTGAGTAGATTCATCAATAAGCACCTGAAAACAAAGATGCGTGAGTTAAAAGCCTCTTTAAGCTGAATGATGCTTGTCAAATATTCATGAAGGATGCTATTCAACCTGGCGGAACCTAAAATTTGCCAATCGAGGGTCTCCAGCTCCAACACACGTGCAACATATGACATCAGCACTCTGAGAAATCTCCCTTTCCGTAGCCCGCTTCAGTGCTTTATATTTTTTCTCATCACTGCTGGACAACTCTCCTGCAACCATATTGCAAACAAACAGCTTCATGTTAAACCCAAAGTCCGCACCAAATAAAAAAGAAGAAAGTTTATGAACATCAGAAAACAACATGCAAGAATATTTAAGACGGTGGAGGACCACAACACCACAGGTCCCCTTGAAATTACAATGGGTTGATCCAATCACAGAGGTCAGAGAGGGAGAAACCTTGTTCATCTTTCAATTGTTGTAATTTGTGTAGTTCACTCTTTTCGGACGTGTCCAGATGACGAACCTGAAATTATTATCATTGTCATGCATCACACTAGAAGCAGGGGAAATCCATTAGGTAAGACATAACAAAGATATTCAAAGAAGTCGGTCAAACCTGGTAGTGAAGGGTTAAATGCTCAACAGGAGAACTTACAGCTTCTCTTGACTTTGCACAAAGCCTAACAACCTAGAATAAAACAAAAAAAAAAAAAAAAAAAGCAGTTTGAAAAGCAGACAAGTGAAGACCAAATAAACAGTAAGTAAAGTGGCAACCAATTGGAATGATATTAAAATGGAAAATTGTGGTAAATAGCAGAATTTTGAAACTAAATTAAGTAAATAGCATATTTTAAAACTATTTGAAATAAATAGCAATTTACGTGGTAAATGAATCATTTACTAAGTACATAATTCTAAGCAACTTAAACAAAGCATGACCATCTAATAATATACTCCGACTAAAAAAATAGAAAACATGGTTTGATCCTCAAAGTCATATTTGAATTTGGCGGCCATTTTTAGTTTAGCCTCAAAAAGAAGTTAACTTTACCAAAACAGTCTAGTTTATATGCATTAAAGTGCGTCAATAAGGAAGTACAATCTGTATTTGAAAGCACTATGTTTCTATGCACATGGTCAAAACAGGAGATGACCAGTAGATCACAGCAGGAAAAAAGAAAAACAAAAAAACAAAAAAGGAGCTTTGTAGTTGGTATGACTGTAAGAGAAGTTTGCCTGCATACCTTTAATCCTGTAGCACTTATCTTTTCAGCTAGTTGGTCTACAGCCACGTTACTAGGGGCACAAACCAAAACCTGATAAAAATAAACGCAAGTGATGATATCAATGGCTTTCAATAAAACACAAAGCACTGGGAAAAAAAAAGTTGGAGCATTTTAGTGAGTTACCTGTCCCTGGCCTTGTTTGGCCATGTGATACACAATCGCTGCTGAAGTAACGGTTTTTCCCGTACCAGGAGGGCCCTGAATGAGACTTATAGGCTTCTGCAGAACACTCTTTACAGCAAAAACCTGCCAATGAAGGAACATTAAACCATTGTACTCTAAGAAAAGTGCAAATTCAGAAAACAATTTTGAAAGAGGGCAGTAAAACACAATACCAGGCAGAAATTTATATTTCAATGTCATGCAAGGATAAGTAAAGAACCAATAAAATCCCAAACTAAAACTGACAAAGGCTTTAACAAGTCTAACAAGGCCTCAATCTTCAAAGATCATTATTGCCAACAAAAAGAAATAGGAACAACCAACAATGCATATAGCCAGACATCAGGAAACATGGTAAGAGCACCACATCTAGTCTGGCCCCCGTCTCTGAGTATTGTGCTAATTTGTAATTTCCTATTTTAATATCGAAGGACAACAATAGCACACATGGGCATCATATAAGTCTAGACATACACAGATTTAAGAAATCTTACAGCATAAGCCTTTCCCTTTCTATACATTACATCTTTGCCATAACCAAACTTGTCCAGGGATCTAAACAATATTCAGCATCTCGAAGTATTATGATTGCGCATACTACATTCAAATTTGGGCAAAATATAACTGAATAAAGAGGTAGCATACTTGAGATGCATTTAGCTCTGGAAGACCAGGTGCACCGAAACGACGAGGTAGTGTGTTACGAACCATCTGAACCTCAACTTCATGGCCTAACAAGTGATGGTATATATACCTGCCCAGAAGGTAGGGTTTATAACATTTGTACACATCTGTATCAGTCAATAAGACAGCAAGCATTTTAAACAGAGAAATTAACACCAAGCTAGGACGCATATAAACATCACTTTACCTTAGACGGTAATATAACCATGAATCTCATTAATGTTAATTATAACCAACAAATGCAATCACCATATCCAGACCAGAGCGCTCAAATAAGACTTGGGCCATTTTCTCACAACTTTTGTTTTTAATAGAAGAAATAAAATATAACAGAGCAAGAATGTCAGCTTTCCACCAACAACCACCAAAAACAACAGCTAACTTACCCACTAACACTGGTCTCATCCACTGCAAAGGTTTTCATTGCTCCCTGCATCCGATCAAAGCTTGTACTTTTCCAAACAAAGTCAACACTAAAACCATGGTTCACGTCAACTGGCACTCCCTGCATATAGAATTCACAACAAGTATTACTAAACACTGAATTCAAGTCAGCAAAAACAACTTTACAAAAGAGCCAGACTAAGTAATGACTACCTGACTGGCACGAAGTTCAAGAGCAACTTCCTCCTGTGCAGTTAACTTGATCTGTATAGAAAACAATATGTTATGTGCGGAACAAAATCCATTACAGTATACGGAGTACATACACATATCTACAAGTCTATAAATGTTAGTATCTCAAGAGAAAAGCCATACCACATGCCCAACTGATTGCCATGCTGGATGAGCGGCATCCCCAGAATAACGTAATCGCAACTCATCTCCAGGTACAAGCCGCAACTCATTGTCCTCCTACAACAACAAAATGATGAACTAATTCATGTGAAAGTCATAAAAATAATAAAAGAGCTACTCATCAAGAATTAAAAACACGAGTGAGAGCATAAATGCCATTGCAAAAGTAAGAATAAATCCCTCATAAAAAGACAACGATAGTAAAGCACCTTTGGGAAAACAAAATAAGCTACGCGCTTTTTGTTAAGACCAATATCCCAACGAATCATGACATTATCCTTGCTTTGAGATTCTTTCATCATCTGCCACAAGATTAAGAACATCAGATGCCACGTGTAAGACCAGAATAAACACAACTATAGAACCACACACAAGAAAAGGCGGTCCTCTATACATACTTTATCATAGTCAGCTTCAAGCTTAATAAGTGGTGCAAATACATTTTGATACTGCAAAACAGAAGAAAAAACCGTCAGCCTATATTGCCCATCAGTAAACAACCAAAAGGACACAGAAGATAGAAAGAAGCCTCTTTGAAAGGGACACATATAAGCACGGTACGAAAGTACATAAACAAGTTTACCTGGTATGCATCTTCGTATTTCAAGACTACAGGCTGAGGTTCATCATCCACACCAGGCTTCTCAAGATCTTCAAGTGAGGCATCAGGATTTGTTTTCCAAAGTTCTTCTACCTTATTTATTTGCTGAGCACTAATTTGGCGAGCTCTCAACTGCTCCTGTTCAGATGGCACCTACAAAGTACAATATCTTGGAAGGTAAGAAATTAACAAACATTATAAAAAGCATAACAGCTCAGAAGCTGAAGGCAATAAGTACTAACCTTAACAAGCCACTGCAAGAAACACCTATCATCGATCAAGGGACACCACTGGCTCAGGTCCCAATTCATATCCTTCAATGCATTGACGCTTAAGCAAGGTTCCCTACAAAGAAGCACAACCACACTCTCTGTCTTGGCTGATATAAACCCAAGAAGGAACACATTGCGACATCCACAGTTATAGCACTCAAGGATTGTTTCTCCTAAAGGACTGTCTTTATGAAGGCAAACTTCTTTGTGCTTTGCTCGAACCTACATGAGGAACCAATATACTAACTATTTTAGAGAGTATCATCTTTCCCATATGAAAATCGTACATAGTCCATATGTGACAAATGAACTTAGGAATTTTTGCAACAGAAATCATTAGGTGATTTAAGTTCATGATAGGCTCGTAGCAATATAATACAAGAATTAATTAAATACTGTACTTGATGACAGTGGCATAAATTGAAAGTGAAGCCTGTAGGCTGTGATGCAAATTCTTTTTTTTTTTTCTTGAAAAAAATAAGTAAATAAAACTTAACACAATTGAATCTGCAAGTTAAGTAGACGATGCTCAAAATTTACAAATTTATTAGAATTTTCTCCTACAATTGTTTTTCAGCCCCCGCACATAAGTGGTCATCAAATAGAAGTTATAATATAATAACAAGCAAAATAACTACAGGTTTAGGTCAACAAACTTCCCAGAAAAAAAAAATTCTGAAACAAACCATAGGTCAACACTATCCTGTTTGATTACTATAACTTCTTTCTCTATAAGTTGTGACTCCAGTGGAATGTTCTTAATTTTTGGCATCTAGAAGCAATTTGTCCTGATGTTATCCAATTTCAACTACCAAAAAGCATTTTTCCGAAACCAGTGTATAAGTAAGGCTCTTACTTTACATAACAATTATTATGTCATAACCCAAACTCCAACCAAAATACTCTAACTATAAGTGCAACAGTACTAGAGAAAATGGAAACATAAAGAAACATAGACGCCCAGATGGTTACGTCCACAGCTAAAAATCATTCTCTTTTTTTTTTTTTTTTTTTTGTTTACCACCTTCAAACCAGCCCCCAATTCTAGTTTCCCACTCTAAAATACAACCACAACGAAATTCAAGTTCGAAATGGCTCGAGTCCTGATATCACTCCTCAAGCTTCCCAACCCTAAAATCTGTACTGATCTGAATTTTCAGTTCTCAAACATCAAAATAAATGCCTACGCATCACGCAACCAATGGCGCTAACTTCAAGTATAACAAAGTATTTTTCCGAAACCAGTGTATACGTAAAGCTCCTTCCTTAAATAAATGATTTTTCAGTTTATCATATCTACCATTCTTTCTAGTTTTTAAGTTGTCCAACTGAAGAAGGTGCACCTCAAAGGAAACTAAAAGCAGCAATAACGAGTACACAGTTAAATCCTTGGCTACAAAATTCCTAAATTTGTTTTCGACCAGCTTCAAAACGAGCCTCAAGTCCTAATTTCCCACAAGAAAATATTAAAACGAACTAACGAAGGAAATCACGTTCGCAGTGACCTATAATCACTCGCTCAAACTTCCCAATCCTCAAATCCAAATTTCAATTCTCGTAACGGCCTATGATCACTCACCCAGACTTCCCAATCCTAAAATCCTAATTAATCTCCAAATTTCAGTTCTCAAACATCAAAATAAACGCCACATTCAACAAAATTACACTCACCAGGTGGTTCACAATGTGCGAACCGGACGTGTTTCCCCTCGAATTACAGAACCACTTCCGACACGACGGCACATTGCACCTCACGACGCAGGCCGGGTTCGAGACGCCGCAATAGCGGCACGCGTGCACGGTGAAATCCCCCTTTCCGTAATCGTAACTGTCGTCGTCTCCGGTGTCCTCGAAGTTGAGACCGCTCATCCCCGCCGCTAGGGAGTCGACCACCTGATTGCTCGCGCTGCTGCCGGGCCGGCCCTTGGAGGCGATCCCGGGCCCGGAGGTGGATACCGGCGAGGCGTCGGACTGGTGATCAGTCCCTCCGGGCCCACCGCCGCGGTCGGCGGGGTCCGAGAGGGAATCGGAGGGCGTGGGCCAGGAAACGGAGGAGCGAATCGGGTCGCGAAACTCCGGGTAATCGAAGTCCTCACCTTGCGTGTTAAATTCGAGGAATGTGTAGGCGTCGTTGGCGGTGTCAGGCTGAGACGCCGCGTCGAAGAGATTGCTTTGCTGAGAATCCATCGGAAATTGGAAAAACAAAAATTGAGAATCTCTGCCAATTCAGAAGCTGATGGCTAGGGTTTCAGGACGGAGAGTTCGGGAATGAGAGGAAATTGAAGGAGAAATTGAGAAAAGGGGGGTTAGGGTTAGGGTTTGCTGAAGAAGAATGAATGAGAGAAGGAAGAGGAAGAGAGGTTTGGAGGGGAGAGATGAGAGAGAGAGTGATTTTTTTGTTTGTTTTGGGGGCAAAAACGTCATCACGAAGTAAAGAGACGATGACGTACCGGTATGTACCCGACGAAAAGCAACAGAAAATATTGGCGAAATTAATTCACGCGCTTCCTTGACTGGGCTGCTGTAAGAAAGAACCGCCTGTGGAGTGTTATGGTGGGTCCCACTGGCACGTGAGAAGGTAGTTTGGACTCGCAGCTTCATATTGGGCGTGCGGCTCGTGCAATGTCTTATGGGACACGGCAGCACGGCCCAGCTTGAAGGCGAGGACAAAATGACGTCGTTCAGCCTGGTTAGAACTACACGTCGTAGGGGAGAATTAGGAGATGGAATTAGTCGTACTGAAGTGATATATCTATATAATATTCTAACTAATACCTTATCTATTTTACCGATTTTAAATTTTTACAATAAAAAATTATCAAAAAATATCACATTTAATTTTTTTTACTACAGTAAAAAGTTCTCAAAAAATGTGATATCTCAAATCGAATGCACAAAGTGAACGAGGCCTAAAAGTTTCTTATAATGTATTATAATTTTTTTTTTGTTTTTTTTTGTTTTTCTTAACTGTAAAATATAAATTTAAAAATAATAATAATAATTAAGGAAATTGAAAATTTATATTGGTATTGTTGATGCTAGTAAGAACTCAATTTTTTATTTTTGTGAGAAAATCCTTATATGTAAAAGTAAAAATAATTACATAAAAAGGTAATAAAAATTTTTAAATATGAAGTAGACCGTGCCTTTATGCGCATGACTCATATAAAATAATGGTTACACGAATCATCATGAATTAAAAAAGACGAAGAAAAAAGAAAAAATAGAAGAATAGTAATAATTAATATATTATCATTAGTGATATGAGCAAACTATTAGCTCCACAAGCTCTTCATGCGCCTATGCGGCTGTTAATAATTTCGATGCGACCACCGAAGTAATTCCTAGTTTAATTTATTTAAGAAGATGCAACTTTATTTTATTTTAGTGTATTTTTATTTAATTTTATTTTTCATTCAAATTATTTATACTATTTTCATTTGCGAGGCTTTGAAAATCTTGCGTAAAATAATATTAAATGGATAAAATCAGACTATAAATCAACACCTTTCTTTTCTAATTTCTTTTCTTTTTTATTCTTTATTTAGTTTTAGTATTAAACGTGCGCACATGATTAATTTAAAATAATGGTTAACACAAATTGTAAAAAAAAAAAAAGAAGTAAAAAAGGTGACATAAAATAAATGAAAATAATAACGGGGGAAAATCTCAGGCAAAGATAGGGAGAAAATAATTTAAAGTATTTTATTGTGTTTTAAATTAATTTTATTTTGTTTTGATTAATTTTTTATTTAATCTGGTGTGATTTTATTTTACTTTAGCGTAATTTTATTATATTATTTATGGTATTTCTATATGAGTAATATTAAAAATTTGGCACAAAACGGTGGTGAAACGAATAAAATTGGACTCTAAATCAATTCAAAATAGTAAATAAATATAATAAACAATACAAATAAAAAAAATAAACCGTAAATACTTTAAAGCCGTCTAATCAAAAAGTTTGACGGCTCAAATTCGCGCATGAGAAGCACGCGCAAGTGAGGAACATTCAACAAGAGTGACAGTTGTGCAATGGTGGGCCCGCCACTTCTCCTTCAATCTACCGAGAGTCGACATGTGGCGACGCCACGCGAAAGACCCAAAAGCCCCTACCCAAGAAAGAGAAAAGAGAGGGAGAAAGGGCAAACTTGGCAATTCAGCTGCCGTGGCCCCTCCCCTTTCTCCTTCAGCCAACCGATAGTCGACACATGGCGACATCCATGCGAAAGACCTAAAAACCCCTGCCCAAGAAAGAGAAAAGAAGGGCAAATTTGGCCATTCAAAATGAAGGAACAAAACCGAAATTTGTGAAATTTCACTGTACAATGTACAGTGAAATCTAAGTGTGTTAATAGTGTTCCATGCCTTCCTTTTAGTATATTTATAATATTTATAATATGTATATACCTTGTGGAGTATGAATATACTTCATCGTTTCAATTAAAAAATGTAGGGATAAAATCATTTTAGCACCCTGCGTTATGACAAAACATGTTTTTAGTACCCTGTATTTTTTATAATATCAAAACTATACCTCGACGCTTTTAACAAATCTTCTTGGTACCCTGAAGCTGATTTTTTTAGATATAAAATTACCTTAATACCCTTCTATTTAATTAACTAAAAACTAATAAATCTAGAGAAAAATATGAAACTTTTTTACTTTCTCATTTCTTTTAAATATTTTAATGTTTAAAATATATTCTCAGATTTAAAAAAAAAAATATATATATATATATATATTGATTTCTATTTAATTAATAAGAATGGTAATTTAGACATTACATATCTAAAAATTAGCTTCAGGGTATTAAGAAAATATTTTTAAAAATGTTAAGGTGTCGTTTTAATTTTATCAAAAATACAGAGTACCAAGAACATGTTTTATTATAATACAATGTACTAAAATGATTTTATTCAAAAAGAAATGTATTAACATGAATCGTGATGAGGAATGATCTTTGGAAAAAGAAAAAAAACAAAAACAAAAACAAAAATTGATAACGACAATTTTAGATTTAACTATATAACTTCCTTTTTTATTTTTTAGGGCAAGAATAAGGTAGAAACTTTTTTCAAAGAGTAAAGATCCTTTGCCCTCTTGTGGCATCATCGAGTACCACCACCTGCATCTCCATCAACATGCCTCAAGCAACCGTACTTCCAACAAGATAGTGGCAATGAATTGGGGCCCTTTTAGTATACAGTTAAGATATTGATTATAACTTTTAAAATTTAAATTTTTTTATGTGAAAAATATTGTAACAAAATTAAAATTATGAATTTATAATGTAGCAGAATTTATATACTAAACATCTATGAAATTTTGTGGCATGATGTTGTTACTATTCATTTTTAAAACAAAGTTGTGATGTTTAGACAATATAATTTTTATGGATTTCACATTTCCACCGATGCAAACACACCTTTTTTTAGGTTTCAGAGGGACATGGACTCTTGATTTTAGAAAAATTCCAATAGTTGTATCAAACGTGACAGAGTGAAAGATTCCTATTTTCATATTGCTTCCTTTTTTTTTTGCGCACAAGATATGGTGCCTATCCTTTAAATTTTTGGAATTCATGCTCAATAGACTATAACTTATTCTACAAATTATTCGAAGATTTTAACCAACAAGCAAAACTCCTCTTATCAACAAGTTGATGTTTCATCCTTTTTAATCCTCTTTTGTTAGAGAGAAGTGGTAAACAACAACTAAATTGTGATGCAAGAAGGAATTTTTTTTTATGAAAATAATCTTATGATGTTGCATGTTGCCGAAGGTAGATATGAATTTAGACGACATGAAAAATTCTCGGCCCGCTGTGGCAATACAAACCACAAAGTAACCCATGATAGCGTAGGTAGGTTTAGGTTTAGGTTTAGAGGTTGTTTGGTTGGGGGATTCGTCTCCTGATTCGAATCATGGTTCGTGGTTCGCTACAGTATTTTCTCTTACAAAAAATACACATAAATCAAAAATAATTTTAATCACATGATTCTAATTCATGAACCAAACATCTTAGTAACCCATGATATGGTAATGATCCTATATCTGTGTTTTGGTTGATCAATCAATTTTCTAAATTACTCACTCCCTTACTTGCGAAAAGACTATAGATTTAGTAACCGAGGTTATAATTATACTTGCTTTCTTAGTCACTCTAATTTGGATGAGTCTTTGGAAAGATTATAAACACTCGATTGGGTTTTAGTTCCTCGTATGGTTAAAGAGAAGTAGTTAAACGGGCTCTTGTGGAGTTATTAGGAATCCTCGTAGGGGATAATAATATCTTGTTGGATACCAAGTTTTGTCTCATCTGTCTCGTTAGTTGTCTCTCAAATTAAATTTTGACACTTTGTGAATAGCTCAAGTATATATTATTTTAGTATCTAATTCATATTCATGTGATGAGATTTATAAATTTAGATAACATATTAAATAAGTAGTGGAATGATAGTTAAAAAAATAATAAATCGAGATAGCAGATATGGACTCAGTTTGAACAAGCCAAATTCACCCACAATATTCGGATTCGGAGGATGAGATTTTAGTATGTTCTATTTCTCGTTGCCCACTTGATTAATATTATCACTTCCCAACAAGATTCGCGTTTCATGAGCCAAAACCAAAAATTTTGTGATCGATTTTGTTAAAATTTTGTGACTTATAATAAGTAATAGAACTAATTATATTCTTGGGAAATCCGAAGGGATGTATATAAACTAGTAGTTAAATATGCATCGACAAATCACAAGCTACGCACAAGAAAAAGTCAATATTTTGTTATATATCAAAAGTTTTTGGGACCGAAAATTTATTATTGCACATGAGAGGTTTATCTTTGCTGAAAAAAGGCAGGCAATGCATTTTATTTTTACCTCATGGTAGCAACGAAAGTTCCACGTATATGGGTTTCCTTTAAGTTGTTTTGGCAAAATAATTAATTTTTTGTTGTCTTTTGGACGGTTTAACGTAACCAATCTAGCGATAAAGGAAACTCTTCTTCAAAAAACCAGTTATAAAATTTGACCTCAAAAAGTGTCTTCTGAGAACTTAATTAGGCTCGCATGCATGTTTCAAACGGTTGCGTGATAAAATATACATCCAATGTAGAAAAATAAATTAACTAAAATCATAAATATCAAAATGCAAAATCAGCGTCTAAAGGCTATAAGATATTGCACCAAGAATAATTTTGCTAATGAAATTGCATTATAAAGACCCAAAAATTTCACAAATCCCAAAGTCTTCGAAAAAAAAAAGAGAAATAATGAGATTTCCATTTTTTTCTATTTACATTTTCATCTTTATTTTCCTATTACTTCAACATTGCTCTCTGGGTTCTCATGACCTCATCCACCGGTCATGCAAGAAAGCTGCAAAATCCGATCCAAATTTGAGCTATACTTTTTGTGTCACAAGCCTAGAGGCCAATCTCAAGAACAAGAAGAATGTAACAGACCTTGAAGAACTAGCTTTCGCCTCTCTTGACCTAACCACATACAATGCTACAAAGATTGCTTCCAAAATTTCCATGCTTCTGAGGCAAAAAATAAAAGTAATTGATCACCCCTATGCCAAGAACTGCTTAAAAGATTGCCAACAACTATACTCCGACGCTGTTTCTTCCCTGCGCGACGCGAAACGCGACTTCAAATGGAGGAATTTCGATAGAGTTAATGTGGAAATAAGCTCTGCAATGGATGCATCTTCCACTTGCCAAGACGGGTTTGGTGAAAAGAAAGGTGAAGTTTCTCCTTTGACTCAGGAGAATAATGTCTTCTTTCAATGGACCGTGATTTCCCTTGTTTTTATCAATATGTTTGCTCATCAATAAGCTGTTTTAAGTTTTCCACACAAAAAAAAAAGTTTTAATAAGTTCATTGTGATTACAAGGGGAAAAAAAAGAGAGTTTATTGACCTTGGATGTATGTTTTTAAGTTAAATTTATGGAAATGACGTGAAGGATATATAATATATCATGTGATTAAAACCTAGCTCGCATCGAACTTCTTCTTTCTTCTTTTTTTTTTTTTTCTCTTTTGGTATTTAATTTCCAATATACCAGTGATGACAGTTTCTATAAAATTTGCATTAAAAAAAAAAAGATCTGTCCTATTTGTCACGACTTTCATTTTCTCACGACCCTCACGATCCAGGTATAAACTACTGGTATTGTACAGGTAATCCGTAGTCCAAATCATCCAAAGCTTCTCTTAATTTTTTTTAGTAAATAAAACTTAACATGTGGGCCTCATTTTCTTTTTCTCCCTCATTTTTTGTTGCAAGTATTCTTACCTATAACCTTTCACTATCTCCACTTTTAGCTACTTGAATCTTCATGGTTTTTTCTTCTTCCTCCGTTAATGGAATTAGGAAGAATAAAAAATCAATAATATGTATTATGTACAGAAACTAAAAGCAGCATGACTAGAAGCCATCGCAGAGTTTTAAGCCCATTGCTTGAGCTTCTCTATTTCATGGGTATCGTATAAGCAAATTCGTTGTTCACTTGTTCTCTAAAAAAATAAAAATAAAAAATCGGTCTACTGGTTGACGAGAAGAAACTCAAGAAAGCTTTGCAAACTATTACGTCTTTATACTTTCAGTAAAATAAAAATCTCAAAGAAAAATGCTATATATATATATATATGCATATGCATATGTATAATCTCTTTACACTCCATTACAAATGTCCATGCGTACGTGAATCACATTTAGAACTTAACTAGCACGTAGCTAGCGATCGAGGAAGCTTCCTGATCTGATCAGGCCAATTTGTACTCTTGACTGTTGACGTAGTTTTATATGCATACAACGTGCATGGCCAATCGGTAACCATTACTTGAAGTTATTACTCATTGGCTTTGAGTCTTATCTATTAATTATATATATATATATATATATTTTTTGTTGCTACTGCTATCTCTTCGAAGAAGTAACTATTATTTGTTAAAAAGGCTAAAACAGACGTACGATCGGTCCAACCATATATACGTAAGTTACTGTGATTGTCACGTTATGTATAATTAGTATTACTGCCTTTTAGTACATATATTTTTGGACTCGTGTTCAATTTTTAATGTCTCAATCGGTGATTAATCAATCACATTATGACGTTATTTAATAATTTAAATATTAAAGCATGAAAAAAGTTAGTTAAAAGTTAGTTTAAGTTTTCTTTTAATTGACATGGTACAATTCTACTAGTTAGACACGAATTGAGATCTCAAAATTAGACATGTGAGTTAAATCCTATATTTTTTTGATTTTGTCTCTTAACATGACACGTCGCTAACCTCTTCAATACAACTCATATCTTATATCCAATTTTAATATCCTAAACAAGTAAACATTAAAACATATAAAAGTGAGTTAAAAAACAATAAAGTATTATCACATGATTAATAGTTAGCTACTATTTAATACACTAAAAATTAAATAAGTAATAAGGACCCGTTTAGTTCGCTGATTCGAGTTTTTAATTTGAGTTGAGATGTGATTTTATGTGAGAGCTTTTTACTATAGCAAAAAAGTTAGATGTGATTGTTTCTGAGAGCTTTTTACTATAGCAAAACTCGAATTTTAAACTCGAATCAGTAAAATAAACGGGGCCTAAGTGTCCTTATTCATCTACGCCGATGTGTACAAAAGGAAAAAAAATGTACACAAACTTGCATTCAATATTAATCGTATTCTAGACACAGTTATATCAAATTTTCTCTTAAACTCATTGATTTCCATTAATAAGTATAAATTTTTAATATTAATTAACATAACAATTTTTTAAACAAAAGACAAAAAAAAGAGACAAACTCAAATAGTGTACTACAAGAGTATTACTACAAGACACGGTGATGCTAAGCACCATCTATAAATAAAAAGTGCGTCTCACAGTGTGAGATTCACTAATACAAAGCACGGATGATGCTAAGCACCATCCACTAATAGAAAGTGAGTCTCACAGTGTGAGATTCATAGGTTAATAGTGGTGCTTAGTACGGGATAGTAAGTATTTTTCGTACCACAAGAATTAAATTGTTATCCAAGCTAAGCAGTACTCATAGTATATACATCTACGTAGCTTCCATCTCTCACCTCACCCTAGGAAAAAAAATAAAATAAAATAAAATGCAGCACATTTCCTTCTCCTTCTCCTTCATCATTTTGGTTCTCACAATTTCCCATCAAACTGCAAGTTCCGTTTTGATCAACCCAACATCACCGTCCGACATAATCAACCAAACATGCAAGAAATGCGCAGACAAATCCTCAGTCTTCAGCTACAGCTTCTGCTCAGCCTCTCTTAAAGCCGTCCCAGTCAGTCGCGCCATCACCAACCTCCAAGGCCTGGCTCTGGTGGCCATGGAGCTCGCAATCGAGAACGCGACGAGCACCATTTCCGCCATCAAACAGCTTCTCGGTAACGAGACTCCGGCGCCTTTCGACCCCCTCTCCTCACGCTGCTTGGAGGATTGCCTGGAGTTGTACTCGGACGGCGTAGAGACGCTCGTGGGCGCCATGGTTGCCTTCCTCGGGGAGCGCTATGACACGGCGCGCGTGTGGCTCAGCGCGGTCATGGACGCAGCGGAGACTTGCGAGGAAGGGTTTAAGGAGATGGGGAGGGAAGCTGTGAATCCGTTGGAGACTGAGAACTATCGCCTTTTTCAGTTGTGTGATATTGCGCTTTGCATTGGCCATTTGCTTACTTCTCATGAAGGATTGTAAGTTTTTATGTCTTATTACAATTACTGTATTATCGAGTGCTTTTGAAGCTTAATAATTAGTCGTGTTTGTTTATTGATTATATTAATAAATGTGTTCATAAAATAAGAGCCAGGATTGAAAGTAGTATATACTATGGTGATTTGGAAGATCTCTTTCGCGTTTCTTTCTTTCTTTGTTTTTTTTTTTTTGTTTTTTTTTTTTTACGTTTTTTGAAGAGAAAATATTTCGTGCAATGGTGTGAAAAACACGTGTGATCTGCTACAGAAGATCAAAGTAAAATAGGGAAATTATAAAAAGAATCTCCCAATATTAGTTGTAGCCAGAAAAAGCACTGCATGCTTTTGTACCAAAATTTTGTCTTCCAAAAAATGGCAAACGAAACAAAAAAGAAGAATAAAATTTAAAAGAAAAAGAAATGAGAAATAAACGTACACCCTTGAGAGTATATGATTAGAGTTGACCCTCAAGGAATTCACGTCGTGCGTGGGGGTAAAATAGTATTTTTATTGGTGTAATTGTAATTTTCATAATCATGTGGGGTTAAAATTATCTCTTTTTTAATGCATACACACACACGTACATATAGGTGTTTGCGCGCACTTTCGCACAAAAATAGGTCATATCATGAATAGCCCTTAAATGAACCAAAGGCTATTCAATTATTGTTCTACCAAAAAAAAAAATTTTGAACTCATTATTTTGCCCATAAAGTTTAAGTAGGGTTAACAAAAAAGATTTTAATAGCGATTGCAGATATAGTCTAACAATAGCTTTATACGTAACTTCACTATAAAGTGGAGAGTTTGAATCCCCACCCCTAAATTTAAAAAATAAGGCATCGTTTATTTTACTGATTTAAATTTTCAGTTTTAGATTTATATAGTTAAAAATTCTCAGAAAATATCACATCTAACTTTTTCTACTACCGTTAAAAGTTATTAAAAAATGTCATATCTTAATTCGAATTGAAAATTTAAATCTGCGAAGTGAACGAAACCTAAAAAACAAAATCGAATAAATGACCACAGTCACGGGCAATACATGATATGCTCACTTGGTAACGGTCCATAAGAGAGCAGACAGAGGCAAATTTACTTTAGCAGTGGAAGAAGGAATACTCCATATATGGTACAGCTAGGAAGCTTCATTCTACTTTTTCTCTGGTTTGAAATCCAAATTTCCTTTCCATATGATCCCTCACATCAAGCAAAT
>NW_010367319.1:148649-206916 GCF_000414095.1 Morus notabilis | reverse complement strand
AAAACAAAAAAAAAAAAGAAATAAAAAAAAAAAAAAAAAAAAAAAAAAAAAAAAAAAAAAAAAAAAAGTTCTTGCGAAAAGCAATGCCAAACAGCCGTGAACCTCACGACAACCATACGTTGATGGGCCTTGTTTCGCGTCCGAGTGTGGTGATACGGAAGTTAGCCCCAGTTTTCTCAGTGGACGTACTGGATCAAAAGCCCGTTAAAAACATCTGGGCCATATCGCGCTAACCCTTGGCCTGCATAGCACTGAAAATTGAAATAGAGTTCCATAGAAAATCAACTCCTCAAAGTGTTTATTGAAATTAAATTATGGGTAAAATAGAGGCAATGAGTACGATATTTTTCTTTTATATATATAGCTGCGAATAATTAATACGACCAATTAATTAGCAATATTATTAAAAAAAAATTAAATTTAATCAATTTTTTTAACTAAAAAAACAAGTGAAATATACTTTACTATCCAGTTGAGATACTCTACCGTGCAGTAGAAAGCTTTATTACTCGAATCTACTGAACAAGAGTATGGCTACCGCACAGTCAAGCCTGTTATAAATTTAATTAATAAGGTATTTCAATATATTAAAAAATAATTTACACCTTAATTACTAGTGCTTACATTTAAAATAACAAAATTATTTATTTTGTTTACCAAATTAGAATTTTTAAAGTTTTACCTTAGTGGTTAGTGTCTTGATGGGTAACTTTTATCAACATAGCTTACTAAAGTGGGGAGAAACAATGAACCCCTTGAGTAGTAGTGCATTAAGTTGGTTTTTTTGACGTAATTTCATCAATTTGGTGGATATGATCAATGCGACCAATTAATTAGTAATATTATGCAAGAAAAATTAAATTGAACCAAGTTTTTTAACTAAAAGAAAGCAAGTGAAAATCCACTCTACTGCTAAGATGAGATATCGTACCGAGAAGTAGAGAACTTTACTACGTGAATCTACTGAATAGTAGAGTACGTCTATCACACAGTCGAACCCATTATAAATTTAATTAATAAGGTATTTTAATTCATTAAAAATGTTTTGCACCTTACTTACTAGTGCTTACATTTAAAATTAAAAAAACTATTTACTTAATTTATAAAGTTAGAATTTTCAAATTTTCACCTTTTTGTTGATGTCTTGATGGATAAAGAAAAAGTAGATTTAAGCAAGTTTTTTAACTAAAAAAAGCAAGTGAAAGTCTACTCTACTGAATAGTCAAGATACTCTACCGAGCAGTAGAGAGCTTTACTTCTCGAGTCTACCGAACAGTTGAGTACGTCTACCGCACAGTCGAGCCCATTATAAATTTAATTAATAAGGTTATTTTAATTCAGTAAAAAAATGTTTTGCACCTTAATTAGTAGTGCTTACATTTAAAATAACAAAGTTATTTACTTCGTCTACTAAGTTAGAATTTTTGAAATTTCACCTTAGTAGTTAGTGTCTTAGTGCATAACTTTGATCAACATAGCTTACTAAAGTGAGGAGAAACAATGAATCTCTTAAGTAGTAGTACATTAAGTTGGTTTTTTTAATGTAATTTCATCAATTTGGTGTGAATGATCAATGTGACTAATTAATTAGCAATATTATGGAAGAAAAATTAAATTGAACCAACTGTGCGGTAGACGTCTGTTCGGTATAAAATAACTACTCAAATCAAGTATAAATTAATGAAAATCACTCTACTCAAATCAAGTATAAAATAACTACTAATTAATTAGCAATATTAAGGTTATTTTAATGAAAATCCACTTTGCAACCAAGTCCAGGTAGAGCGAGCAGTAGAGAGCTTTACTACTCAAATATACCGAACAGTAGAGTATGTCTACCACACAATAGAGCCTATTATAAATTTATTTAAATAAGATATTTTAATTCATTAAAAAAATGTTTTGCACCTTAATTACTAGTGCTTACATCCAAAATTAATTACTAGTACTTACATTTAAAATAACAAAAGTATTAACTTCGTTTACCAAGTTATAATTTTTGAAGTTTCATCTTTGTTTGTTTGTTTATTTGTTTTTTTTTTTTTGTTTTTTGTTTTTTTGAAGTAGAAGTTTCAACTTAGTTGTTATTCAAGAGAAAAAAAATTAAAAAATGCAAGTAAAAATCACTCTACTAAACAGACGATATATTCTACGAGACAGTAAAGAGTTCTAATACTCAAGTCTACCATATTGTTTACACCCTCAAAATACCAATACGACAACATTTCTCATAAAAAATTCACAAAATTTATAATACCTAATCAATTTAAGAGGAATATGAATAATAATTATACTAATACAAATATTTCTTTAAGGGTCCCAAATCATAAAAAAAAATGACAATGGCCATCATTTATTTGAAGAACGGAATGGTATCATCTCTGAGCACATCGAAAACAAGTCCTGCAAAGTCCAACTCGATATATTTGATTACATATATTACACAGTCTCCGTTGTTTAAAATTTATAAGGTGTTTAGTACGATGATTCGTGTCATAGTTAGAATCATAGTTCGCGGCTTATTATAATATTTTTTCTTATAAAAAATACACGTAAATTAAAAATAGTGTTAAATCATGATTCTGAATCTGTGAGCCAAACACCATATTAGTTAGTAATGCGATAACCAATAAATAAGTGAATATCTAACTTGTTACTTTAAAACCATAAAACTTACCCGATTCAAATTTTTTCAAGATTTACCTAATTTTGGTGAGGTTCCAAGCCAATATGACTACTAGCTCTAATGCTGATTGGAGTGATGGCTCGATTGGAATCACGATCTGTGAATGAAAAATTTACTTTAACAACTCCAGAATTTAGTATACCAAAAGCAAACACTTAAAATAGTAGAGCTCGTTGAAAAACAGTAGAGAACAAACTAGGCATGCTTATTAAAGCAGATTTCTAAATGAAAAAATACCTCTCTCGCCACCTCTCTTTATTCCTCTGTTGTTGCCACCGTGTTTTCTCTATTGGGAATTGATGCTCCTATCGGTAGCGTTTCATCATTACCTCGATTGAGTGTCGGATATTGCCTCTATTGGTTTTTGAAATGTTTTTGTATGCGGAAACGTAGTAGTGCAGATCGGGTATAATAAAATTTTTTTATAAAATCTTTTAAATATATTATAAATTATATTAATTTATGCAATAATAAATTAATCTTATTAATTTATAACGATAGATATCTTATCGACGATTATGATGATAATTTGAGATTTTTGGCCAACGAACGATTCTAGCTTCAAAGTTATTTTAGAAAACCCAAGTCTTCCTCGTCTACTTCTTGAAACTTGCAAGACGTAGAGTGTGGGCTCAAAGTAATTATCAGATCACTCACTAATTTAGTATCCTTCTACTATTAACGCATGTATGTAAAAGAATTGAGAAAATTGAAAGAATTTTTCTTCTCTTTTTCTCTCTATGAATTTTTGGCCACCTTAGGTAAATTGGAGAGCGAAAAAAACACTTTTTTTCTAATTTCTATTGTCTCCTTTTTGGCCATCTTTTCTCTAATTTCTCCAGTTTTCAATTTTAGCTTAAATTCAATTCCAAATAAAATCACACTTTACTTTTCCTTTTGAATTTAATTAGAAAAACTTGTTGATCAAGTAAACTGGATTACCTGGAGAACAAGTAACTAAATTATAGTGGTATTTACGCCCCTTGTGATCCCACCACAGTATGTGACAAAATAATTAAATAATCATATTATTTGATATATAATTAATTCTTAATTTATTATTCGTGAGTGAAAAAAAATTCTGATAATTCATCTTATCTTACAAATAATACAAAGATGACGCGATAACTCATGGACCTATAATTTTGAGCTCCAATAAAATTAATTATTAATTAAACTCTTTAATTAATTAATTAATTTTAAAAAGTTACTCCACTAAAAACTTGTAATTGCACTCTCGAAATTATAAACATAATTTACTTCTAAGAACTTGAAGTGTCCATTTGATATAATCACTACATATAGATCGATCATCTATAAATAATTCATAATTAGAGTTAGGTAAAATTCGCTAACCTCTCTAATTACATCTTTATCCTTGAGTATCATTGATTCTCTAATGAATAGTATATTCATAAAACACATTTATGAATATGAGCTCGTTACTTATGCAAGTACCGAATCAATTCTTAAGAAAATTATTTATCTACTTCTTCAAATAAGAAAGAATGGACTCCATCTTGTATATTAGCATTCCCGGCTATCGATTTCATCATGTTTCCAAGATACAAGAAATTATGATTTAGGATCTCAAAATCCGCACTGAATAAGTCAAAAAACACGAATCCACAAATAGGAGTCTACTAACAACTCATGATTAAGATCATTCTATATATGACCATCGGTAGACTCAAATTTGATTTTCTGTATTTAATAGAAATTATCAGAAAATCAAATTGTGTTCATGTCCCAGTTCTACATAATCTCATTATGCATAATACACTCATTCAATATTCATATATATATATATTAATGATACGGATAACACCATTCTATTCTTAATGAGAATGATATGTATTAATAATGTTTTAATTAAAGATTCTGAAACTTATTAAATTTATTACGAACATTGTTTCGATTATTATTTTAAATATTATTCTATTATATATAACATGTATATATAATATTTAAGGTTACATAAATAATCTCGAAACTTTCAATGATATTCCTAAAGTATTCAATAATACATGTATATAAATAATGAATAAACTATTTTATTAATCAAATAATAAAATATTCTTATTACATCTCTTGTTTTAAAGACACCGTTCTCAACAGCTTCAACAGGTTCACTTGTCCGGCTTGTTTGAGCATCCTATCTCTCATCTGTGGCATTCAATTGACTACGGAGCTCTTGCAATCGTCGCCTTGCTTCAAGTACTTGACGACTCACTTCAGTTTGTTTTACTCTTGCCATTTGTATTCTACTTGACCTACTTCCAATGGTTGTAATATTGGAAAATGGAAAATTGGACGTTAAACTTGGCTCACTCCTAATCCACTTAAAAGTATCCTTGCAACACATTCAATATCTTTTATAATCAGCTTCAAAAGAGCAAAATGAATCTCTTCCGACAAACTTCAATCCTAACATTACAATTATAGAATATAAGGGAACAAAATGAAAAGAGAAAAAATAAGACAAAGAGCAAGTAACCTTGATTTTTTCTTCTAAAACAAAGAACAAGTAATTGGAACACAAAAATAAATACCAAGGAAAAAAAAAATGATACGTAAAGCAATTAGTGAAAACGTGTTATTGAATACTAATCATAGACTATTACCTCAGTGATAGCAGAACTTCTACGAAAAAGCAATCTTATAGATAGTAAGCCAAGAATAAATTTTAAACGTTGTATATTAGAATTACAGAAAGTGCTCAATGTTAAGTATCATCCAACACTCAACTTAGAGTATCAATATAATTTACAGGGAAAAAAAAAATAGTTCCACACAACCTTAAAGAAGCTTATTTTCATTGGCATGAAAAGTACTATAACAAAATTAAGGAAAAAATACCTAAGCTAAAGGGTATGGAAGATGTCTCTGTTTGCTTTCAATAAATTGTAAAAGAGAAAATGATATAATTTGTCAAGTATACAAACTGTATGCCAGTAATGAGGGCTGAATACTCTTCAAAATGAGTGATCGGAGTTGAATGTTATGATCATTGCAAAAATCCCTCCTTGTACTGCCAAAAAAAAAAAAAAAGCTTTTCAAGCCAGTAATTAGGACTGTTTTTCCATCTCAATATGGAAAAAAGCCTTACAAAATTGGAGAAGACTGGGTTTTTCTTTCTTTCTTTCTTTTTTTCTTTCTTCTTCTTCTTCTTCTTCTTTTTTTTTTTCGTATTTTTGATAATTGAGATTTCATTGAACAAGAACAAAGAAAGGAACAGCCACATAATAATCAACTAACAAACAACAGAAGAAAATGGGACAATCAACAACATGTATTGCATTTAAGAAAATGGGACAATCACTTCTTTCCTCTGTCATCTATCTTAAAAAAAAAAAAATTCACATTTAAACAAATTTCAATTAAAAAGAAAAAAGAAAAAAAAAACAAAACTTCAATGGGTAGAGAAACGACGGCAGCCAGCGGGAGAGGGCGTGGCGGCGGTCGGCGGAAGAGGAGTGGTGGCGGCCGGTTGTCGAGGGCGTGGGCAGCGCTTCAGTTGAGGGCGGTGGAGAATGGGTAGAGAAACGAGAGAGAACACATAGAGAATCAGATATATTGTAGAGTTTAAAAAAAGAGAATAACGTGCAGAAGAGAGGGTTTTCTTTTCACTTAAGTTACGTCTGGAAAATGGATGAAATTTAGGGCGTCAGTTCACAAATTTAAATTAAGACATAATTTTATGAAAAAAAAAATTAACTAAATTTAATTTAATTTTTTATAAAATTTGTAATTATAATAAAATTAAAAAAAACTTTTAATTATAATAAAAATAAAAATAAAAATATTAATAGGTGAAATAAACAAAATTTTAAGAAGTATATTAGTACTTTCAACTGCCCCCATCAACTTTTATATTAAAGAAAAAGAAATATTAAATTAGATCAAAGTAATTTCTTAAAATGAACTTTTCATAGAGGTATTTCCTAAATATTCCCAACTGGGCACCCAGAGAAAAGAGAAAAAGAGAAGAAGAGAAGAAGAAAGCAAAATCCTCTCTCTCTCTCTATATCTCTCTCAGATCCGATAATTTCCCTCTTCTTTTTTTTTTCTCTCTTTGTTTCTGATCCAACAAAAATGGCTCCAGTCTCGGCCCTCGCAAAGTACAAGCTCGTCTTCTTGGGTGACCAGTCCGTCGGCAAAACCAGCATCATCACCCGCTTCATGTACGACAAATTCGACAACACTTATCAGGTAATTTTTCGAATTCTTTCATACCCAGATCCCAATCAATTCAGATTTCTTTTTTTATGCCTCAGATCGGCTGGGCGCAACTTTTTGTTTTTGGGTTATTGATCCGGTTGTTTTGAGCTTTGTGTGTTGCTTCTTCTTTCTTTTTTTTTTTTTTTTTGGGTCTGTTTCGTTTTGTTTGAATTTTGGCATCTGGATTTTTATTTACGCCCTCTGTTTGGATGGAGAGAAAAAGGTTGTGGGAAATTGTTCTGTTTTTGTGTTAATGTTGGATTATGAACGAGCATTTCTTAAAACTGTATAAGGACTCGAGCGGATCAGGCTTCTGAATCCCATCAAAATGTAGTTAGTTTTGTATTGGGTCGATTTTCTTGCCATTTAATCCAATCTACCAAAAAGGTTTGATGGTTTAACTGAATAATCAACTGTTTGGTCGACAAGTTTAGCAAAAACAAATGAATGAGAAAGAAGAGCAAAGTTCAAGCTATGTTGCTCTTAGATGAAGTGCTTGTTTTAATTTGTCAAGATATGGCCAAGCCATGTAGTTTTATAGTGCAGGTAATGATATGTTCTTCAGAATAATGTGCTAGCTTAGAAAAGATGAAGCAAATTATGGACAAAATAATCAAATATGACTTGACAATTTTCTTGACAGTATTAGCCTATGAAAGAAAGTTCAAGAATGTTGTTTTGACAGATCTGTGTATTCGTTATGCATGAACTCCATATATGTTGAATTTAACTTGATTACAATTCAAAGCGTTTAGCTATTTAAAGAGTAATTCGACTTTTCTTTTTTTCCTGACCAGGCTACAATTGGTATTGATTTCCTGTCAAAAACCATGTATCTTGAAGATCGAACTGTTCGACTGCAACTATGGTAAGATAGTCAAGATTCATCGCACTTGGTTATGCATGTTGGTGTTTATAGTAATATATTATTTTTCAGTGTCACTTTGTGAAAAGCACAAATATATATATATATATATTTTGTAGAGATAGGGATAATTACTAGCGCTTAATACATTTTATCCGTTTCTTTTTTTAGTAAGTTAACAAAAGATCTTAATTGTGTTGTGACTTTTTTCCCTTCTCACTGTGAATTTCAGGACCGTTCTTCGGGGAAGATTATTGGCATTGCTGAGAAGAAAGATGGCCTATACTATCTCTTAGGTGCCAAGGATTCAAGTAGAGCTAAGTTACAAAATAAAATGTCCATGTCAGTTATTTCTAATTCTGACATTATGTTATGGCATTAACGCTTAGGACACCCAAGTTTTTCTTATATGAAAGTCTTGTATCCTTGTTTTGTTGTGAATAGTGTGTTCTTGCCAAACAAACTAGAGTAAAATATCCACCACATACATACAAACCCGTTTTAACTTTTGCGAGAGGAAACACTACAGAAAAAAAGTTTGAACCAAAACTTTTTTTGATTTCAAACCTATGAAACAAACGAAGGCTTAGAGTGCTACCATGGTTGGTGGAAAATTTTCATGTTTTCCACTTTTTTTATTGTACTTCAGAGCTTTCTAGCATTCTTCAGCCAAAGAAAAAAGAAAAAAGTGTAAAAAGAAAGAAAAGTCCACTAATGTTCAAAGCTTGCTTATTAACACCTTTTGATTTCTCCACCTTTTCCTCTTTTTCATATTCTTTCAGTCATCATCCTATAAAGCATGATGTGCTTTTCTTTGGTTCTGGTGGGTTTTTAATGTAGGCCGACAATCTTTTCTGAACACATCAAAGTGGATAGAAGAGGTGCGCAGCGAGAGAGGCAGTGATGTCATTATTGTACTTGTTGGAAACAAAACTGATCTTGTCGAGAAGAGGTAAAGGTTGATTAACATTTAAAAATAGATGATTAGTGTTGAGACTGCCCATAGCTTGTAATTCTGTTTTATTCTAACTTGAGGACTCACTTTGGGTTCCATATCAGTTGTTGTGAATGCATATATCTGAAAACAGGTAACAACTGTTGCCAGGAAATGTTACTATTGAGTTCTTCCCCCACCCCCACCCCCACCCCCTCCTTTAAATACTCTAAATTTTAGGAATAAGTAATAACCCAACAAACGAGTCATAGGAAATTTCTGGTCGGGGTGGGCCCAACTTAAAAGGATGACTGGAATCATGCAAATTCATTTGGCTTCAACACTTTGGAGAAATGAAATCTCAAATATGACGCACTGTTCTTTTGTTGAGTTTCAACCAACAAGAGTCAGTAACTTAACCTCAAAATTATTCGTCCGGTGGCTTTTTTTGTTGAGAATAACTTGGAAGCTTTTGTGCTTTTGTTAGGAAATGGAATTTGATCATTTCTTACCGTTGATTCTGTCTACTCTGAATCTCGGATTCAGTAGTTACATATTCAGTAGTTATGTTTTGTTGTGTTTATGTAAAGGAATCTTCTACCAACCTTATTCAGATGTGGAGTGCAAATTCTCCGTGCACTATGTAAATTATATCTTGGAAGCCTGGTAGGCTTCTTGTAAATCCTTGATAGACCAACAGCTAACTGCATGCTCTAAAGAAAAAATGTTCTGCATTGCATCAAGCAAGAAGCTTGTAAAGTACCAAGGCATTCTCATAACAATGAAATGACAAAATAATAATAATAATAATAATAATAATAATAATAATAATAATAATAAATAAATAAATAAAAGAATAGAAAAGAAAAGGAAAGGAAAGAAAAAGATGCTGCCCCTTAAGCCAGATAGGTAATTCTTTATCATGATGCTTTTCTTGTTTTACTGCTATGCCATAATAATAATAATAATAATAATAATAATAATAATAAATAAATAAATAAAAGAATAGAAAAGAAAAGGAAAGGAAAGAAAAAGATGCTGCCCCTTAAGCCAGATAGGTAATTCTTTATCATGATGCTTTTCTTGTTTTACTGCTATGCCATCACAAAGAGCACCAAATTGTATTATTTACTCTGTTAATGAAGTTTGCTATTCACTCTGAGTAGGTTATTACTTTTCACCATTGTTGTTTAACTTAGAAGTTTCCTGTGATTTTGCAGACAAGTGTCCATAGAGGAAGGAGAAGCCAAAGCTCGGGAACTAAATGTCATGTTCATTGAAACGAGTGCTAAGGCTGGTTTTAATATAAAGGTAGCTCTCAGTTTTATAGATAAAAGCTCAAGTGTGTTATTTTTTTCTTTTTTTTTTTTTGGGGCACGGATTTTTCTTGTTATCTTTTCATTCTTCTTCTCTCGCTAGGTGGATTGTATTATAATGAGTCCTTTATTATGTTATCTTTTCGTTTCTTCATTTTTTTTTTTACATAGTTCAGTTTTTTGGTTGTTAACGATTATTTGTCCACAGGCACTCTTTCGAAAAATTGCTGCTGCTTTACCAGGAATGGAAACACTTTCTTCAACAAAGCAAGAAGAGATGGTTGATGTGAATCTGAAGTCAACAACTAGCAGTGCATCTCAATCTCAGCCTCAGTCTGGTGGATGTTCTTGTTGATGTGACCTCGTCTTCACTCTTTTTGCGCCCGTGTTTCATTCCTTTGCCGGTTGGTTTTCAGCCTTCTTCGCATCAGATCTGTAAAGATGTCATCTAGATTTTGTTCGGGCTGAAGTTGTTTGCTGTGGGTATATTCTGCTTTTGATTCGAAACTCTATCAGGGCTGGACCGACTGAAGAGCTAGCTAGGGAATAGAAGAATTGTGATAAGGGGTAATCGGTTTTTCCAGTAAGGAATTATATAGTCTGTCTGATAATCTTCTTGTCTTTATAGATTTGGTCTTGAGTGAAGTTCTATTTTCTTGGGTTGTTATGAGGAAACATCTTTTTGGCTAGCCTTTTTATCATCGAATCCTTAATAAGATCTTTTGATTAGACTACATACATATATTGGTAAAACCAAATAGTAGTTTCTAAGATGGCATATTTAAGCTCACGGAAGGGCGATGTTTTTTGGAGTAACAAATGTTTTATATGAAAATAGTGGGTGGCTTTACCCATAACTCCGAGGAGTCGAGAAAATATAAGTTTTCTATGTACTTAATCCACTGCAGCAGGACTCGAACAAGGCCTTGTCAAAAAAAACGATCTGTCTTGTTGTCTCACTTAGTGTTGTTGGAAGGCTTCTTGAAGCCACTGAGTTGAAGGCTTGAAGTTCTTCTGAGCTTTGACATCTTTAATCCAGGAATCAAATCAAATTCAAATGCGTGTGTTTTTAACAACTCAAATTACAATTTAAATTTATTTGTTACAGTATTTTTTGCATAAAAATTTAAATTTAATTTTTTTTTTGTTACAATATTTTTTCCCACATAAAATACTTTTCTCAACTCTAATTGTAAAAAAAAAAAAAAAAAAAAAAAAAATGCCTGGATGAAGTCGGATGAAATTGAACTTTTTCTTTTTTTTTTTGGGTGGAGAATACTTTATACTTGGATGAAGCTGGGTATTCACGAATCACGACGAACATTTGCATAGTCAACAATCATATTTGATACGAAAGGATCTTGTTATCTTTTGTGCATTTTTTGAAGATAACACATTGGTGGAAAGTATATATTTGAACTGCATGTTTCACAAATTGTTGTAAGGAGAATAACTGTGAAATCGTAGCATATACATTAAAAGATTGGATTAATCTCACAAATGCTCTTTCAGTTTTACACTCAATTTCATTTTGATTATTGACTTTTAAAACGTCTCACAATTAGTCTTTGAGGTTTTTTTTTTTTTTTTTTTTTTTTTTTTTTTTTTTTAATTTTGTTCATTCTTTTAGTTAAGTGTTAAATATTTGAAGAAATCTGTAAAAATTAAGAATCAAAATTTAAAACATCTAAGATTTACAGGCTAAAACAATACCAAAGAATAACAAAAGTTAATCTCTAAATTTTAACTGTTTCTAATTTTAATTTTAATTTACACATATTCCTTTAAATATTTAACACCTAGCTAATATAGAGATTAAAATTGAAACAAAATAAAATTTTAAAGATCGATTATAGGATATTTTATAAGTAAGTGGAATTGAGTGTAAATTTTAGGAATTATTTGTAAGATTAACACTAAAAGATTTCGAGTGAAAAAGAAAAATGAAATATTATGTCATTTATAAATCTTAATTCCATATAAGTTTGCTTGAAAATGGCAATATCATTAAAATCTTAAGGTAATATGTATATATATTCCTCTAATATATATCTAATATATATATATATATATAATAACGTTAATATGAGATGAAGTCATCAAACCACCGTGTCCTCTCAAAAAATAATAATTTAAACTAGAAAAAGAGGGGTGTGCCGGCCAATACTATAGTGCGAGGCAAGGGCGACACTTGAGAACTCGAATAGCAAGCTATTGTTCCCTGAAAAAATAAATTAATATCATAAGAGTCATTGATTCACGTATCAAATATTAAACTTGATCTTAGCAAAGCGCCGAAAAAGGTATGATTAGTTTCATTGGCATAGTTGTGTTTTAGCAAGTAAGTTTGGCCCCGTTCATTTCACTGATTCGAGTTTAGAATTTGAGTTTTTCTACAGTAAAAAGTTCTCACAAACAATCACATCAAATTTTTTTGTTATAATAAAAAGCTCTCACATAAAATCACATCTCAACTCAAATTTTAAACTCGAATCAACAAAGTGAACGAGGCCATTTCTACAAATTTGATTCTTTATCAATGTGTTATATCGAGAAACGCTAGATTACTCGCTTCATCACTCTCTTTTCTCCCTCTTTACCTTCTTATCTTGCCACGTATCATTCCACTTAACTTTAATAATGAAATATAATAATAGACCATTCTTTTACTTGTAATTACAACTGTGCCACTCTTTAACGTTACAAAGTTATATTCTGTATCTGACGTTTTTTACTTTTGTGATTTTTTTTAGAGACCGTAGGATACACCATATTGCCATTACTATATTTTGTAAACAATTTATTCATCAATGTTTCATTACATTTTTAAAAAAAAATTAAACACGATTTTTAGGTTACAAAGAATACATATACAATATTTCAAACAAAAGCTAAAGGCACTTTAATTATTCAAACGTTCATTAAAAAATAGTCTGTTGTCCTTTTTTTAGTTCTCTTCTATATGATGTTTCTTCAATACAGGGTTTTTTTTTTTTTTCCTTTTTCTTTTCCCGTTAATTCTTTACAGTGTAGTTGAAGAAGATGAAGACTCAAAAGTCTTCAATGTTAGTTTCGTAAAAAGTGATTAAATAAATAGTGGCATAAAGGTAATTAAAGGTAAAAAATGGTCTATTATAATGCTTCATTTCTATGAAAAAGTTAGACGACATGTGGTAAAAGAAGAAGGTAGAAAAAAAGAGTTGATGAAATGAGTGACTCTAGTATTTCTCTTATTATTATATCTTATGTGGTTCTTATCTTATAAACGAAAGTTGAAGTTACAAGCCCATTACCTATTTATTTTCTCAATTTGTTAAAAGACCATAGTGGTAAAAAAAAAAAAAAAAAGACTCGGATTTGTGAGAATTTTTTTTCTTTAGGAGTGTTTATGGTAGAAGTATTTACTCTTTTCCTAATGGTATGGTGCATAATTAGAATTATTGACTTTTAGTGTTTGAACTTAAGTTATAATTTTATTCGGTCCCGTTCACTTCACCAATTCGAGTTTAGAATTCGAGTTTTGCTACAGTAAAAAGCTCTCACAAACAATCACATCTAACTTTTTTGCTACAGTAAAAAGCTCTCATATAAAATCACATCTCAACTCGAATAACAAACTCGAATCAGCGAAGTGAACGGACCTTCGAGTTTATATTTTTTTGTAAAATTTGAGTTTGAATTTGAGTTTTAACTTGAGTTTGAGTTTAAAATATGAGTTCAAGTTTTTCTTTGAACTCAAGTTTCTAAACTCAAACTCAAGTTAATGAACAATATTTTTCTATTATTTAAAACGCTATAACATTTTCGTTTTAATTCTGATTAAGATGATTCTTTTTTTTATGTGTTCACAACGAAATGATGAATAAAACATCACTCATATACCCTATTAAAATTTTCCATCATTATTGAGTTTTTATTAAAATACTATCTAAATACAAACTCAAGTTTTGACCCACCAAACACAAACTCTAAAAGATTCTCATCTCAAACCACAACTCAAATGTACACAACTAAATACAAACTCAATTTACAACTTTAACTCAAGTTATAACTCAAATTCAATTTAAGATCTACACTCAAATTACTATAACTTAAAAATACAACTGAACAAACCCAAAATCTTTAGATAAAAAACGATAAAGAAACACCAAATTAAAATAAGACCATCCATAACAATCACACTCTCTCGCCTAGTCCGACACCATCGACAGTATCCACAACCACGCATAGTCTCACATCGCGAGTCACTCTTCATCGTGCATTGTAGATGGCTCCATCAACAATCCACTCCAGCACCCATTGGTCAGGTCAATCTGAATCGCCTCGTTCTCGACCATTTTGAGCTCGACATATACATGCTCCCACCTTCACCGCCAGTACTAATCTAGCCCCTTCTGGCCGTGCGAGCCAGCTTCTCTCTTGGGCGCAATCACTTGCGACCGGCGATAGCCACGTGAATCTCAATCTCTCCGGTAACTCTGCGCTAGAATTTGGGATGCACTTATTTATTTTTGTATTGTGAAATTTATTTGTGTTTTGAAAATCAGATTGTTTATTTTTTATTTTTTTAAGTAAAGAAATTTGTATAATTGGTATGATTTTTTATTTATAAAATTATTTTGTATATTTGTTGAAAATTTATATGTTTGTAGTAATAGGTTTAATTTTGTGATTATTTTGGTGTGTTGTGTGTAAATCGTTAACATAATCAATATTAGAGCAATTATAAATAATATAATTACTTTTAAAAGGGAGTTTTGATAAATGAAAACAATATATATTTTGTTATTAGAGAGAAAAATATAAATATATATTTTGTAAAAAAAAATGTCATTTGTCTCGTATCTATCTATTCAAAAAATATCTATAAAAAGGAATTGTTATTCTTAAAAAAATGTGTAACAATCATTTAAAAAATGTAAATTTTCTTTTATTATCAATTTCTGAAAAAAAAAAAGATTTTTTTGAAGGAAAAAAATAACGAAAAAAAGGATATTTTCGTTGGGTAAGAATTTGTATTTTGATAAACATGAGAGTTTTTTTGGTAGTTGTTCTCATTGTATTTAGGTTACAATCATATGTGTAAGGGAATACATATATTCTTAGTGAGATTTAATTTAAGCGTTTGGGTTGCACCTTATCGTACAGAAAAATAAGTCCCGCTGCTATAGGCACTCTTTTTTGTTATTATTATTATTATTTTTTAATTTTTTTCCCTTTAAAATAGGCAGATTTGTTAGATTTATTGCCTTAATCAAAATCCTTTCCCATACCAAGAACTTACTTGCTATCCATTGAAGGGATGTAGGCTTCAACCTAAAATTTTCCTTTTACAAGATTATGTATTTTAACGCCAAGGGATGATATAATATAACATAAATTTATACACAAAAACTTATGTTATGACGATATTTACGTCACATGGCATTTTTTTTTTTGAAAGGCACATGGCATTTTTTTTTTAAAGGAGCATTGAAGGAAAAGTTTATTAGTCAAAGTGTAGTAATTAAAATGAAATGATTTTTCATGTTAGAGGTGTTAAATGGTCGTCAAAAAGTGAGAAAAAAAAAGGAAGTTCACGTAGATATTGCATTGTAATGTTAACAAAAAGCAAAATGAAAAAATTAACTCGCATTTTAAATGCATTATTTTAAGATTTTTACTTTTTAATTTTAATTGATATTTTTTTGATTAATATAATTATTTAACTAAATAGTATTAATTAAGTGTGATGAGTAAATTTTTAAGACCCGTACATTTTAAAAAATATTTATCTATTTTTTTTTTAATAAAAATTTATTTATTCATTTGATTAAATTTTCAACTCGAACTCAAAAAAGTGAGACTACTCAAATTTGTTTTCATTCGTAAACACGAACGATGGATATCATTTCACTTGCACCGGAGGTTTTTTTTTTTTTTTTTTTTTTTTTTTTTTTTTTTTTACCAGAGGATGGTTTTTTTTTCTCTTGCCCCGGGGTTTTTTTTTTTTTTTTTTTTTTTTTTTTTTTTTTTTTTTTCTTAATAGAAAAAAAAGGAACAACTCAAACAAAAATTTCTAATCATTTCACACATCTAAATTCAAAAGTATCTTTAAGTTTTACTTAAATATAACTTTTACCTTTAGGCTTTTAAAATTTTAAAAGTATGCTATGCCCTATATTTTCAAACAAGACAAAAAGTATCTTTTTTCAAGAAGAAAGTGATATATTAAAAAAAAATGTAAATTTTTTTTTATCATCCTTAATAGTATTGGGAAATTCTAGCAAGTTGGTTTATTTATGCACTCCATTGAACGATTCTTTTTTAAAGATTTCAAAATATAGTGTAGATCGTAAACCAACTTGTTAGAATTGCCTAGCACTAGTAACGTGATGAAAAAAATTTACATTTTTTATTAGTTTTTTAAGATTTCACTTGCTTTTTAAAATGAAAAAAAAAAAAAAAAGAAATCTTTTTTTCAAAAAAAATTTCACTTTTTTTTTAAAAAAAAAAAAAAAAAAAAAAAAAAAAAAAAAAAAAAAAAACAGATTGGTGCTATAAAATTTCTACACATTATTGAATACCTAAATCTAAGAAGGTCTTGATTTTTACCTATTATTCTTGATTAATAGACTTTTTAATTAAATAATTATATTAATAAAATGGTACTAATTAATAGTGATGGATAAAAATTCAGATTCATATACTTTTAAGATAAGTTCAACAATTTTCTTTTTAAGTGTTTGGGCAGTATATAGAAAATCTAAGAATAATTTGACCATTTAAAAAAATTAAACTAGAAAATTAAAAAACAAAAAGGGTATTTTTTGGATTTAAACATATAAAAGATAAAAATTATATTTTGGTAAAATTGAGGGATACCTTTTGAAATATCGCTATATGTATTATAGCATGACCACTGGCCAAAAAAAAAAAAAAAAAAAAAAAAAAAAAAAAAAAAAAAAAAAAAAAAAAAACTATAGCATGACATAATCTAGGATGGTAAGAATCACATGGTAATATATAATTGAAACTTAGAAGAGATTATGAAGAAAGACTATCATAGCTTATAATGAGATTTTTTCTGATAAGTTTTGTAAAAATATACTATAATAGTATTTTATTTTTCAACTATAAAATTTATATCAAAATTTACCAATTTTATATGCTTTTTAATTTAATGTAATTTTAATTAAATTTAACAGTTAAAAATTAAGACTATTTATAGAGTGAATTATCAAAAAAACTCCTCAAAAAATACAAAAAGAGAAGAAGGAAAGCGACGAAGACTGATTAAGACCACAAAGGTGGCGCTAGAGGTGGGTCCATTTTACAAAGAGGATCACAAAGAGAAGATAAAGAGTCAACTCACAGATGTGAAAATAGTATACCTTTCAATTTCAACTTTTTTCTTAGCCCATAATATATATATTTTTTCATGGAGAATGTTATTTTCCTCTAACGGTTAGTTTTTAATTGTTGAATTCATTTTTTAATTATTAAATTTAAGCATATTTTTATTTAATATTAAGAAGAAGAGACAAATATTTTTTAAAGTGTATGAATATAGATTTTTACCTTTTATTTTTAATTAAATTTTTTTTAATTGAATAACTATATTAGTCAAAAATATACTAATAAAAAATAAAGAATAAAAATTTAAACTCATACACTTTAAAAAGTAAATTTAATAATTTTTTTAAAATTTACAATGTGTAACAGAAAATTATCCCACTGCAGATTAAACTAATTAAAAAATTTATTTTAACAATTAAAACACCTGGCCTCCTGATAAAGTAATATAACCTCATGCACCATAAAAGCACCCAAAAAGGGGGTCTGCGAGTGTAACAAAATTACTACAGTGACCTTTCCTCTATTGTCCCTTCAATCCTTTAATTTTCAAATAATCCTACTTTTTTTTATGTAAATTTGTGTAGATTACTCTTTACAAAATCTGGGCGAAGGAAAAATAAAATGCAAAAGTGAATTTTCAGAATAATGCGGTACCTCTATATTTTGTACTCGTGAATTGTTAGTTTTTTTTTTTTTTATCAAATAATATAAATTTTGTATTCTTTTTTAATTTTGACATGATTTTACTATAATGAATATGACTTGGCATTCGAAACGGCGTTGTAGCACTAAAGTAGCTTTCCAGGGGAAAAAAAAACAAAAAAGGCTGGCCCATACTCCATATAAGTACAACAATGTTGGAATCTTTAGCTCAAATGGTCCAACGGGGCCCAAGATCTTTGGTTAGATTTTGTTCTTTTCTTTGCATTCAAGCGAGGAACAAATTTTAAAAAAAAAAAAAAAATTGTCTGTAAACACCACATATTTCCAACAGAAATATCTCATAATGTGTGTTTGAGATTATTTTTGAAACTCTTAAAAACACTTTGCACAAACGATGCAATTATAATATTTGATAAAAATGCACAAAAACACTTTACACATAAATTAATGCACTTTTTAAATTATTTTAAGAAGTTTGAATGTATAGCTTTTAGATTATACTTTTACTTCTGATTTTGTTTTAAATAAAAATAGTGCTTCTTTAAAAACACATTAATTATTTTAAAAACAGAGTAACCCCAAACTGGCCCATAGACTCTTCTATCATAATGATTTTTGAATTAGCCAATAATTGTGTAAAACTACTACATACTCTATAAAATTATGGTTACAAAATTAGTCTGTTAGTTTTATCGTTGGAAATCAGCAGCATAGGTAATTGATCATCATTGTTTTGTTTTAGTGGATAGTCAGAAATTGTCTTATCACATGAGTTCCAAATTTTGCACGTAATGATAATTATTCAAAATTCAGTAATAACGAGCATTATGATGGTATTAACTTAAGACTCGACAAAAGGGCCATTGATTGTGTTAAAAACAAAATAAAAATAAAAATAAAAATAAAAATAAAAGATAAAAAGAAGACGATGATACAATTTTTTTCTTCGTTATTGAAAATAAGGGATTATTTATGTCATCTCACCCTATCCTTATCATATATAGTGGAAATTTTATGGTCCATCAATGAAACAAAAAAAAAAAAATTGATCTAATTTTACTCAAAAGATGAACTTAATTATAAGTAAATGAATACAGATTTAACACTGTAGTTGCATAATTCATCAATTGGACAAGACTTTTTATATTGACACTATAAAAATTCGAATACGAGTACATCTTTACAGAGAGTAAATATATATATATATATATATATATCCTTTATCATTGCACTAATCTCTTGATGGTTGGTGGTACACAAATTTGCCCAATTAAATGTGAATTTTCACAATGGTAGTCTTTAAATAAGAAAAGAAAGTAAAAAAAAAAAAAAATGGCACAAAAGATATGATATAAGTCAGCAGTTTTAGCATAAAAGTCAGCAAGCGTTGTAGACACTAGACATAGAAAAAGAAGAACTTTATGCACGTTTAAATAATGAACTTTGAGTTTGAGGATTATGGTGAAAAAAGATTGTGACCTGTGGGGCCACCCCCACCAACACCTTTTACCACTCAAATGGTTCCAACTTCCATTGTCCCATTCCTTCTTCTCTAAAGTAATGGAACACCCTCAAATCTCTTTGTAGCCATTGGTGTCGTTTTCTCTGCTTCTTCCACCCACTTTATTGGCACGAAAATTGGGTGACATTTATCTGAGAATTCTCTGCCCCATATGCGCTTCCCATTTTGGAAAATCTCAGGTGGGACTAATTAATGAAAGCTGACTTTCTTCAGCTCATTGTTTGGTTTATATACATTTAATGCTTGCTTTTGAAATTTTCCTTCACAACATTGTTTTGAGTTTTTCTGTTGTTTTCGAGTCCAAGTTATGGATGCCAATTCTACCTTGTAAAAGTATGTATTTTTTAGCTCACAACTTCTTGAGGTTTCTATAAATTTTGCAACTTTTCACAACTTCTCGAGGTTTCTATTATAGTTTGCCACTATTGACAAATTCTTGAGGTTTCTATTAAAGTATGCAACTTTTCACCAATATTCCAGTCACATCATTTTCCGGTGCTTAACTGTCTTCATACTCTGTAGAAAGTTTTCCCCTCAAAATAACCACTTTTGCCAACACGTTGCCTTTTGCTGTGGTGGCGGCTCCACTGTTTTTTTTTTTTTTTGAAAGGAGAATATGTTAGGTTCTTGTCCTGTTATGAAGTCTTTTCTGGCTTATTTTGGTCCGCTTTTCATGATTGGATCTGGGTCTTCATAGCATCTTGATTTGCTGAAATCCTGTTTGTTTTCTTTTATATGGAGTTTTGATATTGGGGTTTTCTTGGGTCTATATATTCTGTTACCATAGGTCTTCATTTTATGGTACCCACCTTAATACATGTCTTATTTTCAGGTGCTTCACAGACATAATACATCTTCCAGTTTCTATTCTTGTCTGGAAATCTTGCTTTGTTTTCTCTTTGGAGGAGGCTGAAAAGTAGACGGTTTTTGTTTTTGTTTTGTTTTGTTTTTTTTTTTTCTTTTTCTTTTAGCTAGGCAATTCAATACATCATGAATAATATAGTTTGGTATCTGGTGCTGATGGTTCTCCACAATTGCTTGGCCTCAACTGGGGTTGGCACTAATGTTTCAAGCTCCGTGAGACCAAGCATAGTAAATATTGGGGCTATTTTCTCTTTAAATTCTCTTATTGGTAGAGTTGCCAAAGTGGCAATAGAAGCTGCAATTGAGGATGTGAATTCCGATCCGTCTGTTCTTCGGGGAACTAAACTGAAAATCACAATGCAGGATTCCAATTATAGCGGATTTCTTGGCATCATTGAGGGTATGTCTTGTTTCCTTTTTCATTTTTCATCACTCATAGATGTTTGAAACTAAAAACCAATGTTTTCGGTTGCACAGCACTTCTGTTTTGTCTAGTTGAATTTGGACCCTTACTTGTTATGTCATGTGTGTGAAATCACTTAGGGATGATTGAGAACTTTAATTTTAATCCTATGCCTCGTCGCCTATTACAGCCTTGCGGTTCATGGAGAAGGACACTGTGGCCATAATTGGCCCCCAAAATGCTGCAACAGCTCATGTAATAGCTCACATTGCAAATGAACTCCAAACTCCTATGTTGTCGTTCTCAGTCGCGGACCCCACTCTTACTCCTCTCCAGTTCCCGTTCTTTGTGAGAACCACGCAGAGTGATGAGTTTCAGATGGCTGCCATTGCGGAAATGGTTGATTATTATGGATGGAGGGAGGTAATTGCAATATATGTTGATGATGACCATGGGAGAAATGGGATAATGGCGTTAGGGGACAAGCTTGTGGAGAAACGCTGTAAGATCTCCTACAAAGCTCCTTTGGTCTCTGATGCAAGCAGGGATAACATCACAGATTTGCTGGTCAAGGTGGCTTTAAGCGAGTCTCGCATTATTGTGGTTCATGTTTATGTTGGCTGGGAACAGGTTTTCGACGTAGCTGAGCGTCTAGGCATGATGGGAACTGGATATGTCTGGATTGCTTCTAATTGGCTCTCCAATACATTAGACATCAATTCTCCTCTCCCTGCAGATTTCATGGCTAATATGGAAGGAGTCCTCACTTTGCGTACATACACACCAGATTCGAAACAGAAACGAAAATTTGTTTCCAGGTGGAGTAACTTGACCAAGGGAACGCCAGCTACGGGACCTCTTGGATTGAATACTTATTCTCTCTTTGCCTATGACACTGTCTGGTTGCTTGCTCATGCAATTGATGCATTTTTCAATCAAGGAGGAAAGATAACATATTCAAATGATTCGAGGTTGATGGTGCAGCGCAGCAATTTAAATCTTGATGCTATGAGTATCTTTGATGAAGGAAACTTGTTACTCCAGAACATCTTAAAGACAAACATGACAGGCCTGACTGGCCCGTTTGGATTCACCCCAGAAAGGAACCTCATTCGTCCCGCATATGAAATCATCAATGTGGTTGGAACCGGGATGAGAAGAATTGGTTATTGGTGTAACTATTCTGGGCTATCAGTTTTTCCTCCAGAGACGCTTTACAATAAGCCGGCAAATCGTTCCAGCTCAAACCAAAAACTATATGATGCAGTTTGGCCTGGACAAACAACGAAGAAGCCTCGTGGGTGGGTTTTTCCAAACAATGGGAGGCATTTGATAATCGGAGTTCCTAATAGAGTGAGCTATCGAGAATTTGTCTCTCTTGTAGAAGGCACCGATCAGTTCACTGGCTACTGCATTGATGTCTTTACTTCTGCACTGAACATGTTGCCTTATGCTGTCCCCTATAAGTTAATGCCTTTTGGGGACGGTCTTAAAAACCCGAGTTGCACAGATCTTGTGCATTTGATCACTACAGGAGTGAGTATTACGTGTGTATGTTGTGCAGTTATTTTTTACTAGTTAAGTAAGACGAACGAACGCGTTCATACTTAAGATTAAATACTTTGTTTTAGGTTTTTGATGCAGCAATAGGAGACATTGCGATCATCACCAATCGAACAAGAATGGCTGATTTCACCCAGCCATATATTGAATCTGGATTAGTAGTAGTAGCACCTGTAAGAAAAAGGAATTCTAGTGCCTGGGCTTTTTTCAAGCCATTCACTCGAGAGATGTGGATTACCACAGCTTTATTCTTTCTTGTTATCGGGGCCGTCGTTTGGATTTTGGAGCACAGGCTGAATGATGATTTCCGGGGTCCTCCCAGAAAACAAGTTGTCACTATTCTTTGGTAAGATATTCCATGTCTTACTTCATGGCGCAGCTTCATACTTCTCTGGATGGTGCACTGTCAACAAGGTCTTCATAAAAAAAAAAAAAAAAAAAAAACGGTTCTTTGAAGTTGTTTCCATCAGTTCTTTCAGCAAATGCTAATACCAAGCAGATGATTAATTATTGTTCTACTGATTCTGCAGGTTCAGCTTTTCAACTATGTTCTTTTCTCATAGTAAGGAGACAGTAACTTTGAATCTTTCATTTACGAAAGAAAACAAAAATACAAGCTTATCTAAGTTGCACAATTTTGGTATTTGCAGGGGAAAATACAGTCAGCACTCTTGGACGCCTAGTACTAATCATATGGCTGTTTGTTGTTCTTATAATCAACTCAAGCTACACGGCGAGTTTGACCTCAATCCTCACGGTGCAACAGCTCACTTCCCCCATTAAAGGTATTGAATCCTTAATTGAAACCAGTGACCCCATTGGCTACCAACAAGGTTCCTTCGCGAGGAACTATCTGATAGATGAAATCGGCATTCAAGAATCCAGACTCGTCCCTCTCAACTCTGCGGAGGATCATGCTAAAGCCTTGCGTGATGGTCCCCACGGCGGTGGTGTTGCTGCTGTTGTGGACGAGCGCGCTTACATAGAGCTATTCCTCTCAGCACACTGCGAATTCAGTATTATTGGCCAAGAATTCACCAAGGCTGGATGGGGATTTGTAAGTATATAATGAGCATATAACATATCTATCACTATATATTAGCGCATTACTTGTTCAAAGGTAGTTGAAACTTGACATTGTGTGTTTCTTCCTTTCCAACTTAGGCCTTTCCGCGGGACTCGCCCTTGGCGGTTGACATGTCAACGGCCATTTTGAAGCTGTCGGAGAATGGGGATCTCCAGAGGATCCATGACAAATGGCTCATGAGGAGTGCCTGCATTTCGCAAGGCACGAAGCTTGAAGTGGACCGTCTTCAACTCAAGAGTTTCTGGGGTCTCTTTGTGGTATGCGGGCTGGCTTGCTTGCTTGCTCTCTTTATATATTTCATCCAGATGGTGCGCCAGTTTAGTAGGCTCCATAAAGAGGAAGCGCAGCCCTCTGGTAGAAGCCTGCACTCCGGTCGTCTTCAAACGTTTCTTTCGTTTGCTGACGAGAAGGAAGATGAAGTGAAAAGCCGCTCTAAGACAAGGCAATCCGAAAGCGCCTCAAATAGAAGCACAGGCCAAGATGAATCAATGAACGGTTCCAAAGAATCATATGCTGAATCATCTTCAAGTAGAAGCCATGCAAATTGTAATAATGCCTGATTAGAACCATCTTATAATGCCTAACCACATATTTTCTTTGTCTCTCAAATTCTGCTTTTATCATTGGAGTATTTGTAATTACTAATTAGCAATTTAGCAGCTAGTTCTCTAAAAGCGTGTAGATGCAAAAAAAAAAAAAAAAAAAAAAAACACTCGCAAGGCTCATCATGGAATACAATGATCTGTTCAGTAATTGTACATTAAAGGCCACTTTCTATAGTTGCTTATAGTGCCACCATTATGAGTCATGAACTTCATGTTGCCCTTTTGTTTCTTTGTTAACATCTCTTTGATTGCTCCATTTCTCCACTCACAATTTTCAGGAGTCTTCTTATAAAAGATGATGACGTAGGGCAGTTGAAAGGAAAGAGAAATAGAAGAGAGAAAGGTTGGAAAATTTCTATTATGATAAAAGATATCCTCTTTGTTTTAATGACAATCTTTAGACCAATTTTTATTCAACTATTTGTCAAAAGAAAAGCTACTGAAATGTTTGGTAAATTTATCCAAACTGTTGACGGGATTTGGAAATGAGGCTTAAAACTACTTTTTATATTTATGCCCGACATATTTGCATAAAATATAGTGCAGATATAGGGGTAAATGTGTTGCGGTTTGAGTGGTTATCCTCAAAATATTTTCACTAAATAATGACCATGGTTGAAGAGATTTTTCTCTTTGAACCACAGTCGAAAAAAATAAATGCATAACCATACAAACATTATGTGGTACGTTTGGGTCATTTACTTTTGGTGCGTTGACACCTCTAATTCTATTTTTCACACAAACATTCTTAAACCACTCTTCATACTTATTATCTCCTCTTAAAATTTTAAAAAGAATCCCTACAATTAAATTACCCCATTATACTTTTTCTCACACACATTCTTAAACCATCATATTTTACTTTATACTCCCCTCTAAAAATTTTAAAAAGTCCATACAATTAAATTGTATTAGTTTTTTTTTTTTTTTTTTTTTTTTTTTTTTTTTTTTTTTTTTTTCTCGTTCACCCACCAACCAAACTTGTTTTTGTTTTCTTTTTATTTCGATACTTATTGTTTAGGATCCTCAAAGTTAGATGTTTTGTTTGGTTAACAAAAAGTACTAATAATAAATAATAAACATATATATTATCAAGAAAACTTTTAAGACTTGACATGGAGGGTGCGCCAAGCCCATGCTATAGTGCAAAGCAAGAGCGACGCTGGAGACCGTGGTAGCAAGCTACCACTGGAGGACTTCCCCTTAAAAAACTAATTTAATATCATGCGGATTCATTGATCCGCGTATCAGATATTAAACTGATAAGAACAGATACTACACTTGATCTTAGCCAAAAGGCCGAGAAAGGTATGCCTTATCATGTGTTTTAGGCTCTCTTTTATAGGTTGTTGTTTTTGATATTTTACTCTCTAGTCAATGTGGGACAACATTAGTTTCAATTGCAAATTTTACTCTTATAGCTTGAAACATTTGCTAGTCTGCAATTTGTTTCTTTTTCATTCCACCACAATTATGGCAAATGAATTAATGCAGCTATCATCCAATTTGAGACCAAAGGTAACATGAGATTACGAATTTCCAGTATACATCAGCTTAAAAAAAATATACAGAATAAATTATTTTTGATACAGATCTGACGGTTAAAAATAGAGAATTACTAATAGTTTTTTTTTTTTTTTTTTCCTAATCTTATAAAATAAACTCCATTAAAAAAAATGAAAACACTAACCTATAACCATTTGAAGGGCAGAGATAGGCACTTGGACGTACCAAACAAAACTGGGGGTCGTGCTCTTGAAAGATTAACATGCCACGCAAAAAAATAAAAAAAGGGAACCAACTCTTGCAAGAGGTGTATCATTCCTTGTTGGCATTCAAACAAACACGTTCTAAAATTACAAAATATGCAAGGCAAAGTTAGATCGTCTACTCTTTTACTTAAACTACTAATTTAAATTGATAAAACATAAACTTTTTAATCCATTGTTACTATTAGGGTACGTCTAATAACATTCCTCGTTCTATTATTCCTACACTTCATTTTAATGAATTATTTCTTACTGAATTACCATTAATGAAAATTACTTTTGAGTACAAAAGTATATATAAAAGAAAAATACTCTTCGCATATCCCACCTTAAAATCAAGTTTTTTTTTTTTTTTTTTTTTTCCTGAGGACTTTTATTGGTGTATTAGAATGCAGCAAATCAAAATAAGCCTAAATCCTTATTTGGCCTCAGTATTGTAGGTACTTTTCTCCCGACCGATTGAAGTTTTCCATCGATTGTCGAGATTTATGTCAAAGAGCCAGTTAAGTTCTCAATATTTGGTTCGCCTATGTATTTTTCTATTGAACTAGGCATATGTTTTGTTATCTTTTGTACGTCATTAGATTATATTAGTGGAATCGGTCATTTGTTGGGGTTAAATATTTCATTATTAGTGTGTGTATTTCTTTAATTTCGAATACAACTTATCTATTTCAGGAAAAAGGAAAAGACTAAATGCTTGATCTGCATTTTTTTTAAAATGATTCACAAACTGATAGTGTGCTTCTATGTGCATCAGTAAGTAATATTAAATTTCATTGGCAGTGTTCATATTTGTACAAGAAATATAAGGAGAAAGAAAAGGGGGTTGCAGTTGGTTGAAACCACGATTTTATGTGTTTTGTGAATTTTCTATATATGTTTATATATAAAACAAAAATTGAAAGAAAAAAAGATATAATGTTTAGAACAAGAAAAGAAAAAATCATCCTCTAAAAAAAATCACAATCACAAAAACGTCATTAACACCACTCTCTGCAAGACAAAGTTGGGGTCTGTTTAGTTCGCTAATTCGAGTTTTTAATTCGAATTGAGATGTGACTTTATGTGAGAGTTTTTTACTGTAACAAAAAAAAAAAATGTGACTGTCTCTGAGAGTTTTTTACTGTAGTAAAACTCGAATTCTAAACTCGAATCGGTGAAATGAACGGAACCTTAAGGTTTTCGTTATTTAGAATGAAAAGATAATAGAAAGGTTTTCATTGTAAAAAAAATTATTCAAAATGGAAAAATATGCTAAGGGGTTAGTGGGTGGAATTAAGAAAAACAAACAATTTAATTTTAAGGATTTTTTTTTTATTGGAACATGAGGAGAATGATCAAAGCACTAATTTAAAACGAAAATTGAATTATTGGGTGGTTTTAGAAAGGAGTAGGGAGGGTAGATTAAGGCGTGAAAATACATGCACCCTTTCAATATTAAAATATTAAATGATACAATGACCAAAAAAATAAACAAATGCAATCACAAAAAATTCTTTCACAATAATAATAATCACTAATAATACACATTATGAAAAAAGATTTAACACTTATATGGAGGGTGTGGCAAGCCCAAGCTATAATGGGCAAAAGTTAAATAGAAAAATAATATTTTTTTATACTTTTAAGCTTTATAGGTTGAATTAAACTATATTACAAGTTTAGAAAAATGAATAAGGTCAAAAAAAAAAAAAAAACATTTGTTCAAAATTCTGCTTTCTTAGTTTACAATATAAATCCAAGTCAAACCTAACTTAAACTATACAAGTGAAACGTGAACGGGATCTAAACTATGCAAGTGAAATGTAATTATGTACTTGTCATTAGATCATATATGAAGTTCTAACACAACAAGTTGAAGTTTATAATATTAAACAAAATCACCTTCTACTTTGTAGTGTAAGTCAAACCTAACTTAAGCTATACAAGTAAAACGTGGACGGATCTAAACTATGCAAGTGAAATGCAATTATGTCAATGTCATTAGATCATATATGAAGTTCTAACACGACAAGTTTGAAATTTATAATACTCAAAATATTGACTAGTCCTCACAAGTATTCGATAGCAAAAAATTTAATTTAGCAAAAAAAAAAAAAAAAATAGAAAATTTAATTTCTTTATGGACCACGCCTAAAAAAAAATAATTTGATATATGAATCATCAACATATACTATAGTTCATCTTAACCAAAGGCTTTATAGGGTTCTCTTATAGATACTTCACAACTCTAGTCCATGTGGGACACTAGTAGTTTCAAGCATAACTTCCAGTCTTGGTTTGCAATTTTTCTTTTTCTTCCCACCCATTATGGCCAATAAATTAATGCAATAGTCATCTAAGATAAATAAAATTCTCAGTTAGAAGGTAAAGGTCACAATTACTGTTATTTTGACCATATTTTATCAACATGATAAAAAAAAAAAAAACAAACAAACTGATGCAAGTGACATTTCAAACGAGTAAGCTCAACAATTAGAAGAGTAAAAGGTTGTTTGGTTGGGGGATTCATTCCCTGATTCGAATCATAGTTCGTTGTTTGCTACAGTATTTTTTCTCATAAAAAATACACATAAATTGAAAATAGTTCTAATCACATGGTTCTAATTCATGAACCAAACGTCTCTTAAGTTTATGTAGGAAGTTGATTGTGACTTTCTTGACCTTTTTCGTGTGATTGCAGGCCGTAAATGTTGACTTAAAGCAGCAAGAAAATATCATTTTGATGATCTTTCTTGGGTTCTTCTTTAACACAAGATTTTCATCGTCTCGCTTATTAGATTATCCTTTGTGATAAATTGTAGCTATATGGAGCGTACACGAGAGCTTCAACTACAAACCAGAGGTTAGAGATTTACTCAAATTTTTAGTATTATATGTCTAATTTTAACTGATACAATAATTGCAAAACTTATTTCCTAGAGAAAGAGGGGTATTTCCAATTTCCTTAAACAAGAAATGTAAAGCACTCAGATTGGAAAAAGCAAAGTATAGCATAAGTGAGAGTTTTAGAACTAATTCTGATCATGTTTCTTTTAGAACTTTTTTTAGGCTCTGTTCATTACACCGATTCGAGTTTAGAATCCGAGTTTTACTATAGTAAAAAGCTCTCAGAAACAGTCACATTTAACTTTTTTACTACAGTAAAAAAACTCACATAAAGTCACATCATAACTTAAATCAGCGATTAAACGAGCCCTTAGTTATGCTTTATGAGTAAGAATATATGAATTCTACTTCAAACATGTCGTTTTTACTCTACTTAGTACTTGATCAGATCGGAAAAAGGAAACTAACCTCTCAATTTACTTGTGGCACTTCACCAGTTGATAACCAGGGACTGGACGCAGATACATACACCTCTGATCCCTCAGTTGCTAGCCGAATTTCCCTTCCCAAGCTCATTCACTACAAGTGGTGGCTCCGCGTTTCGATCTACATCCTCTTTCTTCTCTCCGGCCAATCTGCAGCCACTCTTTTGGGGAGATTGTACTATGACAAAGGCGGGAACAGCAAGTGGATGGCAACACTGGTCCAATCGGCCGGCTTTCCGGTTCTGCTTCCCCTTTTATTCTTCTTCTCATCACCAGCCAAATTAACCACAACATGTTCCTCTTCTTCAACACAACCAAAAGTCTCTTCTTTGGTTCTCCTCTACCTTTTCTTTGGTCTAATCTTGACCGGTGACAACATGATGTACTCATATGGACTTCTCTACTTGCCTGTCTCAACTTACTCTTTACTATGCGCCACCCAATTGGCCTTCAACGCACTATTTTCGTACTTTCTCAACTCGCAAAAGTTCACTCCTTTTATACTCAACTCTCTTGTCCTCCTCACCACATCAGCTTCCCTTCTTGCTCTCAATGCAGACTCGGAAAACACAAGCGACGTCTCTAAGAGTAAGTATGTCATCGGTTTCTTGTGCACTCTTGGAGCCTCCGCGGCGTACTCGTTGTACCTTTCTCTGGTGCAGCTCTCCTTCCAGAAGATCATAAAACGAGAGACGTTTTGTAGTGTCTTGGATATGCAAATATACCCTTCTTTTCTGGCAACATGTGGATGCATTTTGGGACTTTTCGTTAGTGGGGAATGGAGAAGCTTGGGGAAAGAGATGAAGGAATACCAAGAGGGAAAGGTGTCTTATGTCATGACTTTGGTTTGGACTGCTTTGATGTGGCAGGTTTGCTCGGTCGGCTTGTTGGGATTGGTTTTTGAGGTTTCTTCTCTCTTCTCAAATGTCATTAGTACCTTGGCTTTGCCAGTCATTCCAATTCTTGCTGTGATATTCTTCCATGATAAGATGAATGGGGTGAAAGTGATGGCTATGATTTTGTCAGTCTGGGGATTCCTTTCCTATATCTATCAGCATTATCTCGACGACTTGAAATCTAAGGCGGAGAGAAGCAATAGCAATGAAAATTCTAGGAGTGCAATAGAGGTTTGTTAATGTAAAAGTTAATGAACAAATTTTATAAATTCTCTCTCAAATTTTATAACAAGATTTTCCCAAAGGGAATTTTTAAAATAGCACTGGTTTTGATTTTTTTATATCGCTGTCATGTTAGTAATTATCACAATTAATTATAATAATTGTCGAGTAATAATAAAATTCACTATTATAATTGTTGGTAATTATCAAAGTTAATTATAATAATTATTACGAGTAATGATAGAATGCACTATCACAGTCAACTATTTTTTATGTTGGTTAAATACTGTATTCTTGTCATGGCTTTCCTTTATTCGCTTACTTCAATGTACAAGGGTTTCGCATCATTCAATCAAGTAAAGTTGGTCAGCGGAATAAACCATCGATAAACCTTTGAAAGCTCGTGTGACTTTTAGAAGACCATGTACTGTTTTGCAAAGATGAAACTTGTTTAATAAGAGAACAAATAGAGAACTTACCACTGAACATATACGCCGTTTCTGCACTTACGTGGTTGGTTTCACAAAGTAAAAGCTATAATCTATTGAAACAACACGAAAGATTCTTCTCACAGTTCAAATGATAAATTAAACATTTTCTCTCATAAAAATTTAAATTTTAGTTTAAATTTTCTAATCGAATCCGTTCCTACACTTGTATGTCGAGAAGTTATTTGTCAAAATTGAAGATTTAGGAACCAAAGCAGCAAAGCGTCACAATACTAATCCTCCTCAACTGCAGCCTTTGTGACAATGTGCTTCCTAATTTTCAAAATATAATATTCATTCTCTTGATCTATAAATTTTTTTTATTATTTTTTATTTTTAGGAAAAGCCGATTTTTATTTAATTAACTGAAGCTATATCAGCACTTACAACTAGGATAATCTTTTAACAAAAACAGATCTTCAATAGACGATAGAGAAAACTTTGCTAATGTGTGAGCAGTCATATTACCACAACGAGAAATACGGCTACACGGACCACTATTAACTTCAAGTCTGTTTAGTTTGTTGATTCGAGTTGAGATGTGAGTTTATATGAGAGTTTTTTACTGTAATAAAAAAGTTAGATGTGACTGTTTCTGAGAGTTTTTTACTGTAACAAAACTCAAATTCTAAACTCAAATCGGTGAAATAAATAAGGCATTCACATATTAAAATCCGGATATCATTCAAAATAGAAAAATCAACAGTATTACAATATGAATCATTCATCGCACGCACTGCCATTATTGAATCACTTTAAATGAAGGAAACACGAAGGCTACTATCTTTAGCAAACAGCAAGCCTTCCCTAATATAGCCTAGCATTCTCCAAGAAAGGGAGGAAAACAACATGTGTAGGAGTATTTTTGGTAACTCCATTATGTCTGAAGCTAATTTGACTTTAGAAGGCATATTTTGAAAAGTTTTTAATTGCTAAGGAAAATAGACTAAAGAACCATAAAACTTTTTCTAATATAACAATCACTCCTTTCACTTTCGTTTGTCTGCAGGAAAAGAAGCTAATAAAATAATTATGCGCTGTATAGTTCAACTACCCTCATTTTTAATGTATAATGTGTTATTTTTTTCAAAAATCCTAAGGATAATTGGCACAAATAATTTTTAAACTATTCAGTTGATGACAATCTGATTCTTATTTTTTTAATTTTGGTAAACCAACCCTCAAACTCTCAAATTGTTGGCAATAACTCTCTCGTTTGTTAAATTTTTGACGGAATGACACCATATGAACCTCTTTTTTAGTGAAAATACAAATATGCCCTTAGAACTCACACCTCTTTGTTTTTTCCCTTTCCTTCTACAACTTCTTGAAAACCCATCTCCTTCCATATAACCGTTCCGCTGCCTCCAGATCTGCGTGCACCGGCGCCGCTGCAAGCCCAGCAACCATCGAGCCCAGCCCCAACGCCGCCTCCAAATTGCCAACACCTCTCAGGAGCTCGCCACCCACTAGCGAACAACCGATCCGCCGCAAACTCGGGCCAGTACCACCGGCCAGGGCTGCCCATCCACGGGTCACGGTCGCGTCCTTCTCGGCGCTCGTTCACCACACAATTGCAGTCGCCGCTCTCGAAGTCTTAACATTTATGAGTTTTTTCGGTTGTTCAAATGGTTTCGTATTTTGATTTCTGATGCCCATATTTAGCATTGTGTTCTTTGGTTGATCAATTATTTTGTTTATATGTTTTGGAAACTTGGAACTGGTCTATAAATTGATTGTTTTTTCCTCTTTTTTTTATGAAATGTGATTTGGCTCTTATTCATTTGGGTCTTATAAAAGAGAACCCAGAGAGATAGGGAGTTAGAGAGAGAAAAAGGCTTGCTCTGAATGAAGAGGGAGAATATATATATATATATATATTTTTTTTTTTTTCCCTTTTTGCATCTCTTCGTATTTCCTTCGCTATGTAATCAAACAACAGAGAAAATCATAGGTTTTTTTTTTCTCAGGAAAATATTGTAGTTCTGATGTACCCAATTTTGAAACTAAAAGCCTACAAAAAAGTATATCTGAAGAACAGAGATAGTTGATGCCACTAAATATAAATGGTTTCTTTTTTTTTTTTTTTTTTTTTTTTTTTTTTTTTTTTTTTTTTTTTTAAAAAAAATTTTTTTTTTTTTTTTTTTTTTTTTTTTTTTTTTTTTTTTTTTGCTAATGAAAATATATATGAGTTTGTTTGATTGTTCTGGCTTTGGGGGTTTTCTTTTTCTAATTTTTTTATTGATCTGATAACCAAAGACCATGCCTCCATGCGATCGTCACGGGGACAAGTGTGCTGATCTTTCTCTCTGTTGATTATTATAAATTATTGTTATTTTCCAAAATTATGCTTTGGTTTGCACATAATACATTCCGCCAAAAACTTTAACAGATTTTAACATAAAGAATTAAATTGCCAACAATTTGAGAATTTGAGGGTGCTTTCACCAAAATTAAAAAAATAGGAATGAAATTATTACCAATTTAATATTTAAGGACCATTTACGCTAATTACCTAAATCCTAACAGAGTGAACTTTTCGTTAATATTTCATAGTATGAGAGGAAGGAATGTTATATTTTAAAATTGGCACACATTGCTATAAGGAGTTAAGGCATCATTTTGATAATTAATCTGAAAAAAATTAAGAGAAAATTTTTTGAGGGAGAGATGGAGGGAGTGAGAGGAGTGGAGGGAGAGATGGAGGGAGTGAGAGAGTGGAGGGAGAGCTCCAATTCTAAGATTGGTAATTCGTATTGCCGTATTAGGTGTGTTATTGTCATGTCCCTTAGTTGACACTATAACTTTTGATATGAACCCAACCCATTTAATAATCACGGTCAGTAGACAAAATTCAAACAATACTTTTTAATAAAACAACCTAAAACACATTTACAACCCATCTAGTGTAATCCATTTTTAAGCAAAACTAAATAAATAAAAGAAATTTAAAAAACTAATAACTTAGCAAAATAGTAAACTTAAAACAACAAAACAAATTATTAAAACAATAAACAACAATTAGACACAAGAAAACATGATCAATATTTACATATCTTTATAAACAAGCTATAAATGGGTTCATAATGTGTCATATTTGTGTCAACCTATTTATGATATGTTTAATAAATAGGTTATTATGGGTTAATTTCGTATTAGATGGTCCGCATTATGTTGACCCTTTATCGTTTTTGGTGGGTTTAATATGTTTTGACCCAAACCCATTTAAGGCAAACCTAAACTCTCTAATTTTATGCGAGTTTCGAGTAATATTATCGTGTTGTGACTAAAATTGTCAGCTCTATTCAATCCCACGTTTGGTTGAAAAAGATGAGAGGTGCATGGATGTAGTCTCTCGTGGCCCACCAACTTTAAGCTTTAAAAGACTGTTTTACCCTCCAAAAAAATTATTAACAAATAGTTTAAATGAACGGTATAGTAATTTAATAAATAATTATCATATATTCTTTTAACTCTCTTTTTATCTTATCAAACAGAATAAAGAATTATTATCAATAATTCTCTTTATTCTTTCTACTCTCTGTCTCTATATCTCTCTAACCAAATTAAACCGTACTTGTGATTGTTTTTTTCCTCGTTACTACCAAGTGAACCAACAATAATTCTTCCAAAATTTTCCTTCATTACGAAAATGACCCAAGTCCTTAGAAGAATGTTGGAAAAATTACCACTCCACTAAAAAAAATAAAATAAAAAAATAAAGCCATTAGATTGAGCCCGCCAAAACCGGATTCAAAAACTTTCAAACCGTTTCACATTCTCAAGTTGCAAACAAAAAGCCAAAAAAAAAAAAGAAGAAAGAAAAGGAAAAGCCAAATATAATTGAAAATTGACTCTAGATTCAAAACAAGTCAAGCCAAAAAGACCATAATAATATCATTATATTCGTATCCTCCGACCATATCTATATAAAATAGTCACGTCACGTGGGGCGTCGCATTTCATTCCCCATTTTTCCCACCCAAACAAGTCCCACGCTTTATTCGCCCCCACTCCCACTCCAAAACAGAAGAAAACCGACTCTAATTTATGAACATTATTTTATGAACATTATTTTAATCTAATAAAATAAAATATTCCGAAAATTTTAAATTCATATAAATTATTATTTTATTAAAAAAAAGCAAAAATAGCTTCCGTGCTCATCTTCTTCGTCTTCTACCTCCTCCTCCTGGTCTCTGTCATCGTCGCGTCGGTCGTTTTTGGCCCGAAAACTTCTGTCGTCGGAGTCGAGGACTGCGAAATGGCGACCATGGAGAGCTTAATTGGCCTCGTCAACCGGATTCAGAGGGCCTGTACGGTCCTCGGCGACCATGGCGGCGATTCCGCACTCCCTACTCTTTGGGAGGCTCTTCCTTCTGTCGCCGTCGTTGGCGGTCAGGTACTAATACTCCTACTCAATATTTCTTTACATTATATGTATATATATGTATATGTGTATGTGAAGGTTATGTGTTTGGTTGTTTTATTCAGTAGATTTTGTGTTTTGTGGATGTGAAATGTAGAGTTCTGGTAAGTCGTCGGTCTTGGAAAGCATCGTCGGTCGGGATTTTCTGCCGAGAGGATCAGGTTTGAAATTGTTAGGTTTTAGGTTACTGTTAATTTTTTTTTTTAAGAAAAAAAACGAGAAAGAAATGGAGTGAAAACCGAAAAGAATAGGGGTGTTTTCGATGGGTTTGGAAGGTTTTTTTAAAAACCACTAACTTGAAAATATATATTTGAGCGGTTTGATATTTACAAAAATTAAATTAAATTAAATCACTTAGAGGACGTTTGATTGATGAATTCATAATCATTCTCGATTTACGTGTATTTTTTGTGAGAAAAAATATTGTAGTGAGTTACGAACAATAATTCAAATCATAGCACGAATTCTTGAATCAAACACACTCTAAAAGCTGTTTTGACGATTTAGTTTGGCCAATTTAAGCTTTAAAATTAAAAAATTTTCAATAACTCATAAAATTATAAAATCGTTAATTAATAAAAATAAAAATAAGACTAAAGTTTACAATATAACTTAAAAATAGTAAAGGTCTAATAGTTCACCATTTAAAATTGTAATACAAATCAACAAATATAGGGTAATCTTGACAAATACCTAGTAAAAGTGCATGTGTCAAGATTTTTGCTCTTTACACTTGATTCATAACATTTTTAGTCAAATAATTACATTAACAAAATGATATTTATCAAGAATAAGAGATAAGGGTCTAGACTCATGCACTCTTAAAGGTAAATTCTCTATTTTTTCACAAAAATATGATATGGTGTATTTTCTAAGTGTAGAACCTTTATTATGACCAATAAAAATTAAAATAAATATAAAAACATTTAAAAAATTAAAAAATTATATATGTATATTTTTAGCGGAATATTAGGCGGTTTAAGGAGTCCAAATCACAAATTAAATCGCTCAAAAAAATTAGATTAAAAAACTAATTAAACTGCTTAATAATTTAAAAATAATAATGATTTAATTTGAATTGAGCGGTTTTCACGGTTTGACGGATTTTTTGAACACTCCTGGAAATGGAAAATAATTGTAGTTCAAAGTCAATTTTCAGTCCATGTGAAAAGGAAAGTCAAACTAAAGTCAAACAGCTTTTTTTTAAAGGTATATAATATTGGTAATGATGTTTTCAATTGTTATTAATTTTTATTTTCTTTTTTTTCCGTATCTCTTTTTTCTTTTAATAGTCATTTTCATTACCGAATTATAAAACGAAGATTGAAGAAGCGGGAAATATCAAGAGACAGATTTGAAGCAAAAGGGATGGAAATAGAACCAAAAAAAAAAAAAAGATATACTTAAAATAGCTTTAATTTCTTGTCATTCAATTGAACTTAATAAAGGGGAGTTGTAACTTGTACTTGAATTCTTATTGTTGAAATGAGTTTTCAGGGATTGTCACTAGGAGGCCTTTGGTTTTGCAGCTACACAAGACAGAACAGGGTATTGAAGAGTATGCAGAATTCCTTCACCTACCAAAGAAAAAATTCACAGATTTTGGTATGTTATTTCTTGAACAGGTGCAATGATAAGTGGAATTTCTGTTTTTGTTTTCTGAACATAATTTATGACTTGGCTTGAAACTTTGAAGTTTACCTAATAGTAGCAAATGTGTGTCGTTTGCTCTTCTAGTCATATTTGCTCAAGTTTTTCAATAGAAGTTGACCTTCTCTTTCAGGTGGCTATTACATCACATTTGGATTTTCGAATTTGACTCTCTCCTTTTTAGCAATATAAACTCCATTTAACTGTTCAAATTTATTTTATTCTTTTGTTTGACTAAGTCTGCAAAATTGCTCAATAGTTTGTGACTTGTGAGGTTCTTACATCTTTTGAAATTAGATGTGGTTTTCTTTGCTGGTTTGACGCCTGTTTTCCTTTCACAGCTATGGTTCGGAAGGAAATTCAGGAGGAAACTGACAGAATGACCGGGCGCTCGAAACAGATTTCTCCCATTCCCATTCATCTTAGTATTTACTCCCCAAATGGTAAAGTAGATGTTTCTTTTTTATCAAGCACCTTGTTACTATGTTTGTTTCTCTCCTCCCCTGAAGATGACCACACTGTTTTTTTGTCGTATTTTCAATTTGGTGTATTATAAATGTAGGAATATGGGTAATTACATCGACAGAAAAATTACAAGATGGTGATTTATGTTCTTGGACCGTTATCTATTGGTTGGTAATCGATTTTCTCATGTATGTCACATGAATCATATTCCATTACTAAGAAAATCAAGAAATCTGTATTGCGTATTATATTCACACGTTAATCATTTATATACCTTTTGCACTGTTGTCAAGTTGGTTTTCCTTCAAGTATTAGGATATTTACACATGCCTTCTGTATTCAATTTGTCTAAGCTTTGCCATTGAAGGCAAGGATATAGTTCATTTGCGTTTTCATTGATATTCTTGTGATATATAGTTGAATCATGATGTCAAAACAAGTTCATAACATGGCTATTCTGTGTCGTTAACATGATTTATCACTTTATCTTTTGGCAGTTGTCAATTTAACCTTGATAGATTTGCCCGGCTTAACCAAGGTTGCTGTAGGTATACTTTCTTGTCCTTTTCTTTGTTAATAGGACGTAAATTTTATGTTCACTTTTTTGCAGAGTAATCAAGTTTGAGTTGATTTTGTTATTTGTAGAGGGACAGCCAGAGAGTATTGTTCAGGACATTGAAATTATGGTTCGCGCCTATGTGGAAAAGGTATTAAGGAAGTTCAAAAGTAATATCTTTTACTCTTCCCAAGTTTGATAAGTGTGGCTAATAAGTGCATTGGTCTGTTGGTCCTTTTATCCCATAAAATTGACTTTCAATGATATCTTTATCGTAGTTATGACGACGTCCTTAAATACACAAACGTAATGAACAAGTCATGTCAAATTTGAGAGTTTTCATTTTCAGGATTATGCCACGTTAGACTAGAATGTTACTTATGATATAATGTTAGTATTTCAGTTTTGTTTTGTTTTTTTAATTTATAATGCATGGCTTTTTTTTTTCAATTTGAGGTTGTTTTCTTTGGCGGAAAAAAAAGAAGCAAAATCAAGAACAAAAAAAGAAGTTTGATTGTTTCGTGTAGTATTGTTTTTTGTTTTATGTATGGTCTTTTGGATTTTTGTTGCAGCCAAATTGCGTTATTCTGGCCATAACTCCAGCCAATCAAGATATAGCAACGTCTGATGCTATCAAACTTGCTAGAGAAGTTGATCCAACAGGTACCCTTATGAAAATCTTCCCACTTTTATGGTTTAAATCTACCAGATTTTATGGAGAAACATGAGTTTCCTTCGTCTTCCCCCCGATTTTATTGGGCTTTTTTCTTATTTAGGCGACAGGACGTTTGGGGTGTTGACAAAGCTGGACTTGATGGATAAAGGAACAAATGCTTTGGATGTAAGTATCTTGCCCGCCTTATGGTTCTTTAGAATTCAAACATTTAGCTCAAGGATGGATTTCGTGTTGTTGATGGTGACAAAATTGCTCTCTCACTAATGGTTCCTATGGTATTGTATTGCTAGGTCCTTGAAGGAAGAGCCTACCACCTTCAACACCCTTGGGTTGGAATCGTGAAACCGCTCACAGTCTGATATAAATAAAAATGTAGACATGATTGCTGCTCGGCGTAGGGAGCGAGAGTTTTTTGCCCACAGTCCTGATTATGGACACTTGGCAAGCAAAATGGGGTCGGAATATCTAGCGAAACTTCTTTCAAAGGTTTTTCTTGCTTTGGTTATGTCACTTTTATTTTTCCAAATGCTTTATTATTTTTCTGTAGTTTTTTTTAACACATAGAGCAAGTCTCTTATTAATGTCATATGGTTTCAGCATTTGGAAGCTGTAATTAAGGCTCGTCTTCCAGGAATTCAATCGTTGATCAACAAAAGCATTGATGAAATTGAAACAGAGTTGGACTATCTTGGTAGACCTGTTGCCATTGATGCCGGGGTAGGAACTTTAAATATCACTGGTTCAATAACTTTCGTATCTGAATTTGATTTTGAGATAATTCCCTTTCTTTTTTTTTTTTTCCTTTTTTTTCCTCATGCGCATCAGGCACAGCTATATACAATCCTGGAGTTATGCCGTGCATTTGACCGGATATTTAAGGAGCATTTGGATGGAGGGTAATATTTTCTCATATTTTGATCCTGAGCCTTACAGAAAGAAAAGATTCGGTATTTTCTTGAACGTTTCCTTTGATTGGCATCTGGGTTTAAGTTTTAGAGACTCGTTTGTCATGAAACATCTTAGGCACTTATCGACGGGTGTTATAGGTTACTTAAATCTCACATACTTCCTGTTTGGTCCTTATTCAAAGGCACCGAATTCATAAGAACAACAGTTTGGTCATAATATATAATAACCGGTCTTTTTAGTACATCATGTTTTATGCATTGATGAACTCCCTCTCGTTAGATTCTTATTCTCTCTGGTCTTGTTTGCATCTAGTAATATAGCCATCTATTGTAACTATAAATAAGTATTTAATACTTCTAAATGTTTCTTGTTATATTTTCTTTGCTATCTCAGGCGACCTGGTGGTGATCGGATTTATGGCGTATTTGACCATCAGCTCCCTTCTGCCTTGAGGAAGCTCCCTTTTGATCGTCATCTTTCACTTCAAAATATAAGAAAAGTGGTTTGTGAAGCGGATGGATACCAACCTCATCTAGTTGCACCTGAGCAAGGTTATCGGCGCCTCATTGATAGTGCCCTGAATTATTTTAGAGGCCCAGCTGAAGCGTCGGTTGATGCTGTAAGTGTTGCCGTTCCACTTTCCGTTCTGGGTGATTTTTGCGGGTCTATTAGTGATCATGTCCAAGGCATATCAGAACAAAATGTCCTTTTTGGAGCATGTTTTCTAGACAGGAAGCCGAAGTATATCAATTTTGGATTGTTCTGTTCGAGTATCGTATGCCGTAGAGATAAGAACTTTAGGCAATAGTAGTGCCCTTGAAGAACTTATTTGATTATGGAATCCTTTCTTCATTATCTATATTTCTGGAGCACATAGTTCGTCAGAAGTTACAAAAGCAAATTTAATTCTAAGAATCATCTTTTAAATCCTTTTACTTCTATGGTTACAATAATTTTACATCCGAGCCATTATACTTGGCGTTATATCATTATTGTTCTTTTAATCGGTAGTCTGGCTCTGCAGGTTCACTTCATTCTTAAGGAACTTGTGCGGAGGTCGATTGGAGAAACTCAGGTTCGGAACTTCATATCTAATAAATTGCATTTTCTGACAGCGGTCTAGTAACTAGGGAAATAGACTGATGTTTTGGCATGGAGCAGGAGTTGAAGCGGTTTCCGACACTTCAAGCTGAATTAGCGGCTGCAGCAAATGAAGCGCTGGAGAGGTTCCGTGATGACAGCAAGAAGACAACTTTGCGATTGGTGGACATGGAATCATCGTACCTAACCGTAGATTTCTTCCGGAAACTTCCCCAGGAAGTCGATAAGGGAGGAAACCAAGCTGCTGCCTCATCGGGAGACCGATATTCGGAAGAACACTTCCGTAGGATAGGATCAAATGTTTCTTCCTATGTTGGGATGGTCTCCAAGACACTGAGGAATACAATTCCGAAGTCTGTTGTTCACTGTCAAGTTAGAGAGGCAAAGCGGTCTTTACTAGACCATTTTTACACACAACTGGGCAAGATAGAGGTATCCAACAATTGGTTCTTCACTGTTCTCTTGCTCTTTGAACGAGACAGTTCTGATAAAATAAATGGGATGTGTAAATATTGATTTTGTTACCACCAATGGGTTTGGGTGGTGGTTACGATGCCTTTCTTCTCCTAGGTGCGCCCAGGATTCGGTACTCCACAGCCCCACTTTAAGATCCTTGCTCGGCTAATGTATTGTGTTGAGTGTGTGGTGGCATGGGTGAAAACTGGGCCGATCTTTCGAGTATAATTGAGTGAGGTCCTTTATGTTCCAACAGTGGGTCACAGGATTTTCAAAGTGACAAAGGGGATGGCGGGGTTGATGACATCAATGATCCCCTTTTTATTTTGGAAAAAAAAAAAAATTGATTTGTTCAAATAAGAGCTCTTTCTTATTTGGGGAAGCAACTTTCTCAATAGCTTATTGTTGTTTCTTTTCTAGGGTAAGCAACTAGCTCAACTGTTGGATGAAGATCCGGTCTTGATGGAAAAGAGGCTGCAGTATGCGAAGAGGCTTGAGCTTTACAAGTCTGCTAGGGATGAGATTGACTCAGTATCATGGTCAAGATAAGATGTTTTCTGAATGCAACTGAAAAAAAAAACAAAGAAAAAAAAATATATATGTTGATAGCTGTGGCTTTTGCTTAGGGAAGTGGTGTTTTTCAGCAAGAATTCCTTTTTTTTTTCTTTTGTTTTTTTTTTTTGCTTTAATTTTTGTTAAAAGGCTTTCCTGATATTTCTTTTTTCGGAGTTTAGTTTTTAGTTTTTATTTTTTTGTATTAGAGGTTTGTTGTTACAGTTTTCATATTTGTGTGCATATATATATATATATATATATATATATATTCTAAAATCACATATTATTGTGCTTTTACAGTTTTCAAACGACATGTTTTAGCAGTCAGTTTTACCTTCGGTTAATGGGAGACCTTACTGAATTGACCTGAGAGAACAGGCATGGAAGAAAGTTGAGACGAGATTTGAAAAGAGAGGTCTAATAAGGTGCAGAAATCAATGTTATCCTTTAAAAGAATATTGAAATACGTTTCTTTTTTTGTCTTTTTTTTTTTTTTTTTTTTCTGTCGTATAAAACGTATTTATAATTTATCATTTGAGTTTCATGAATAATTTCGATCACTCAGCTGTAGTAGTGTATTCAAATTTCTTAAAATAGTATTTATTTAGAGTGCTTATCAAATTATGAAGCACATTATTTTGATTAATATGCTATATGATCTATACGTTGCTATTTCAGCCACCATAACTTGATAACTTGTAGGAGAATTATTACATATCTCAGTTAAATGACTACTACAGCGTGAGGACCAAAAGATTCCTCAAAGAATTATTTAAATGAAAGTTCCCCACAGAAGTCTATGATCTTTTTTCCTCCCCAATAAATGGGATTTTAAGCTCCATTTGAAGCCTTACCCTCCTTCCTGTCAAGCTCTTCCAGCGCCTCCCACAATTTTGGATCAGCATAATCTTTTATAAGAAATGCGGGCTTCGCTTGCATCAGCAAATGTTCCGGATTTCTGGTCGCTATACCAACAACTTGCATTCCAGCTGCGACTCCAGCTTTTATCCCCGAGACCGAATCCTGGCAAAACAGGAAAAGAGCAAATATCATGAGAAGTTTGCATAAACTTGAATCACTGAAAGATTTGTGAACTGAGAAGAGGGCAGACCTCAAATATAAAAGTGTGATCCTTAGATGCCTTGAGGATATCCAGAGCCTTCAAGTAGGGATCCGGGTGCGGCTTGGCATGATCACATTCGCTTCCAATAATTACAGCATCGAAAAAATCCGACAGCCCGAGACGCGAGATCATGAGTTCAGCATTTGGCCTTGGAGCGTTTGTAACAGCAGCACGCTTCAGCCCACGATCTTCGACCCATTTCTTCAGTTTATAAAGACCATCCAGAGGCTTCAATTGTTCTGCAGCGAGTCTGGTTGGAAGATGCTACTTAGTATGGAATTTGAAAGAAATTACAGGAAGCGAGGGTGCAGAATTTACCGACGAAACATGGCTTCTTTGTCATCTGTGAACTTTAAACCTCGTTGGAAATCATCAGGGAAGAGAGCCCTGGCAATATCATCATTATGTTTGCCAGCAATATTCTCAATGAAGAAATCCTCATCAATGGGAACTCCTCCGTTGAAACCTATCTGTTAAGTATACCAGATTCCTGTTAATGAAGTATAATTGATGTTTCGCAACACTTGAAATCAACGCAAAAATATCTGATTCTAATATTTTGAGGCAAATTTCATTATTGTTCACAGATTCGAGGTCATAGACGAATTATGAATCTCATGTTACATAACAAAATTGCAACAAAGAACATCGGCAATATGGGGATGGAGATCAATGTAGATCATAGTAGAAAGTTATCAACCAGAATAAGATAAAGCGTTATTGAGTGTAAGCTAGTAAAGCAAATCCTCTTTAAGTTTACCTCTTGAAGCATTTCACGGAAAGCGTAGTGGTGAAGCGGATCTGAATCACATAAAGTTCCATCAACGTCGAATAGTATCCCTTCAAGTGGAGCTAGTCCAGAGAGTGAACTTTTGCTGTTAAAACAGAAGGGGAAAAAAAAAGAAAAAAAAGAGCAATTAGACAGAAGAATTCTAGTGAAGTTATGAACAAAAAGAAATTATTCTGGCCAACCTCAACTCCACAAGTTTTATTGGGAGACAATATGGATTTATAAATTAGGGACAATTATTCTTAAAAGCTCTATATGAGTTTATGAAGAAAGAATTGAGATGTTTTTGTCATAAAGAAGACAAGAGACTAGTCTGCTCCTTAAAATCAATTTCCTCTCTTGTTTTAATACAACTCTTCTAAGTTCTAACAAATTACATTATTTACAGCACAACAGGCATAACTACAAATTTCTACGTTTTTTCCTCTTCTAAATATGTTACATTATTTAAACTAGTCTTCTAACAAATTACATTATTTACAGCACAACTGACAGAATTACCAATTTCGAAAATGTAACATAATTCAGACAAGTCAATAATTACAGACAAAGACCCACTTTTAAAAAGAATAAAATTACAGATATGCCCACTATCGAGGATAACATTGCTTATTCACCCACTAAAATTTTTTCTCTGATGAAGACGTAGCTTCTTCATAAGAATCAGAACGTTGTCCCCATTATCTTACGCATTCTTCTAGAACTTACAGAGAGAATTTCTTTATCATGTGGCTTTCTTTGCAATTTACAGAACAAACAAACGACATAACTACATAATATATATATTTATATATTATTGCATAACAGTATCAAGATGTAGGAGCGTAATTCATCAAATAAAACATATCTTTTAAACACAAAACAGAGCTTCAAAGTTCAAACATTTCTCAACAAAAAGAGGACACGAAAAATATTTAAATCCACAAATATAATTGAAATAAAAAAAACTGGGATATTCTATTATCTGTCTCGGCGATAACATGCAAAAGGACTAAACATAAATAAACGCAAAATATTCGCACGAGGATAGTCAAGTACGATATGAATCCATTCGACGATGACGATTATCAAATTCGAAACCGCATTGCAAAAAAAAAAAAAAAAAAAAAAAAGGCAGTGCATGTTTTTCCGGTTTTCATAACTTAATTTAAGGATAGAAAATAGAGAAATAAGAAGAACCCAGATTAAATATTCAATCAATCTGGGGGGAAAAAAAAGACCAGTTTTACCTGTCCACGGAGTTTTCGCAACATGAAGCTGTCATTGTAATGATGCGTTGTTTCTTTTTGTTTTTTTGGTTTGTTCTGAGGAAATTTTGGTTTCTCAGAAATGGTTAATTAGAGGAGAGAAAGGGGCAGGTTGCGGAAATATGAAGAGGAAAAACGGAGAGAAACGAATCTACCTGGAAGCACCAACTAGATGCCGGGTCCAATTCCTTTTCTGACCATCGTCACTTTCTCACGTGTAGTATTATCAGTAGTTTTTCTTAAAAAAAAAAAAAAAAAAAAAAAAAAAAAAAAAAAAAAAAAAAAAAAAAAACAAAATAAAGGAAAGAAAAAGAAAAAAAAAGATAATTGACACGGCTGCTTCTTTAATTTAGTCTTTATTCTTTTAATTTTAACAAAATAATTTTAAATATCATTAAATTAGTGCAATTAAATCTTTTTATTTAAATCCATTAAATTTATAACAAAATTTAAAATGTGACTATCACGTGCCTCTTTTTTAAATTCAAAAGACAAAAACTACCCTCGAAACTAAGATTTCGGTCCGAAACCCGATTAACCCGCCCTACCTTACCCGAAATCATGGTTTTTATTATTATTTTTTTTTTCAAATTAAAATATCCCCAACCCGCACTGTGCGGGTTGGGAGGCGGGGCGGGCGTCATGTGACCCGATATACCCCGACCCGACCGTGTGAAGATGGAGGGTGTTAAAAAAAATCCCTAAATCCCTAATCACTTTCACTTTCAGTCTTTCATTTCTCAGTTCTCTCTCACTTCTCACTCCCTCGCCGCCGCCTTATTTCTCGCTTCTCAGTTCTCAGTTTTTTTCTCAATTCTCAATCTCCGACACTCTGTTCCTCTTCTTCTTCTCACAATCGTTGTCTATCGCCTGTCCCTCGTCACTTCTTTTTCTTCTGAACATCGCAAAGTAAACGCGTTTGGTTGATGGATTTTGGTCGCATCCACATCCAAATAATCAACAAATATTCTTTCTTTTTTTATTATTAATTATTAATTATCAGAATCTCTGTTATTGTATGGTAATTCAAGACGAACCAGAGAAGAAGAAAAAGCCTTCTGAAGAGGCCAAGTCTCTACGGAGACGCCCATGGCGAGTTTTTCCGGTGGTGCTTCTCCTGCTACACCTTTCTAGTTCACCCCCAGAAGGTGCTTACTTTGCTTTCAATGTGACATTGTTTGATTCTTTTTCTGTCTTTGTTCTTGGGTTTTTATTTGTTACCGTTTTTAGTTGCTGGAAAATTATGGGGAAAGAAATAAGTTTATATATATATATATATATATATATTGGTTTATTGGGATCTTTTGTATGTTCTCTCATCTGGGTCTAGAGAAAAATTGAGATTTTTAGTTTTGGGCTCACAATGGTTAGGAATTTTTTTGGGCCATAAGAGTTGTTGAGCACTGCACTTTGATTTTCTTTGTTTCCCCTGTTTCCACCAAACCGATCAACCTGTAAAATCGAGCCTACCCGAGGTAATCCAAAGGGTTACGAGTTTGTGGGCCAATGAGGATGTTGCGGCCTAAATTTCCCTCATCCGGAGGGCCTAAATTTCAAGCCCAACCTGAGCCTACCTGACCGAGTTACACCCATACTCAAAACCTCACAAAAAAAAAAAAAAAAAAAAAAAAAACCTAAACTACCCAAAACCCCAAAAAAAAAAAAAAAAAAAAACAAAAACACTGAACACAAAATTGAAAAAAGAATAAACAGAGTTGCAATATTCACCAGATCTATAAAAATTTCTAGGTTCACATTGATCTATAAGAAAGATGAGTAGAACCAATTTCAAATTCAAACCCAAAAAACACAGATCACAAAACCCACATAAAGAGAGGTAGATTAAAAAACTATCAAATCCAAGCCATTTTCCATGGGTTCTTCTTCTGCAAAATCCATCACACAATTCTCAAACACCACAAACCAAGAACAATATCACCAAAACCACTCATCAAACCAATCAATTTACCCATCAGAATCTTGAAACTCACTCACCACCAAAATCCAATCCCCGAAAGCCCTATCTCTTTCAACCCCTCGCCCACTACCTCCAAAAAAAATGGCAAACCCACCGGCCACCACATTATTTCTCTCGCCTCCACGGGTCGGTTCCAGCGCCTACTCCGATGTATACCGCGCATGGCAGCTATTCGATGACGCGGTGATGGCGCTGAAGGAGGTCCACGACTACCAGTTGACACCCATATTGGCGGCAAAGAACGATCTTTCTTGCACCTCTCCCTCGAGTTCTGACCTAACCCTGAGCTCCCTCCGCTAGCGGCATGAACTCCAGTAATACGCAGATCGACCGGCGACGACGCGTTGGACGAGGAGCGACGGCCAATAGGCCGGGACGCGCCAGTCCACCAGCCTCGACACTCTCTCACTCTCTGCTTCCTTCTTTCTCCTTCTCTCTCTCTATTTTTTTGAAAAAAAGTTGTAGAAAAGTCTCTCTCGGTTGCATTTTTGAGTTATGGTGACTTGAATTTAGATCTTAAGTTGAATTTGACTTATAACTTAAATTGGAGTTATAATTTGAGTTTGTATTTAGATGTGCATATTTAAATTATAGTTCGAATTAAGAATCTATTTAAGTTTGTGTTTGAGTGGGTCAAAACTTAAATTTATATTTAAATAGTATTATAAGAAAAACTCAATTATGATAGAAAATTTTAATAGGGCATACTCGTATGGTTTTATTTACTTTTTCGTTGTGAATGCATAGAAAAAAAATCATCTCAATAGAAATTAAAACGAAAATGTTAACTTGAGTTTGAGTTAGACTTGTTCGGTTGCATTTTTGAATTATGGTGACTTGAGTGTAAATTTTAAGTTGAAGTTATAACTTGAGTTTATGTTTAGATTTACACATTTGAGTTATGATTTGAATTGAGAATCTATTTGAGTGTGTTAAAACTTAAATTTGTATTTATATATTATTTTAATAAAAACTCAATGGTGATGAAAAATTTTAATAGGGTATATGAGTGGGGTTTTATTTATCTTTTCGTTGTGAGAGTATAGTAAAAAAAAATCATCTCAATCAGAATTAAAATGAAAAAATTATGACGTTTTTAAGAATAGAAAAAATATTATTCATTAACTTGAGCTTGCGGTTAAGAACTTGAATTGAAGGAGAAACTTGAACTCAGATTTTAGCCCCAAACTCAACTTCAAACTCAAATTTTACAAACGAACATGAACTTGAAAAAAGTTGTAACTTGAGTTCAAACTCTTTTTGCGTTTTACTCCAAAAGAACAAGCACTTAGGGGTCGTTCTTTTACATTTTTGAGTTAGGGTGACTTGAGTGATGATCTTGAGTTGAGTTTGAGTTATAACTTGAGTTGAAGTTGTAATTTAAATTTGTGTTTGGATGTGCCCATTTGAGTTATGATTTGAATTGAGAATCTATTTGAGTTTGTGTTTAAGTAGGTCAAAACTTAAATTTGTATTTAGATAGTAATTTAATAAAAACTTAATGATGATAAAAAATTTTAATAGGGTATATGGGTGGGGTTTTATTCGTGTTTTCGTTGTGAATGCATAAAAAATAAAAATCATTTCAATCAGAATTAAAACGAAAAAGTTATGACATTTTTAAGAATAGAAAAAATATTGTTCATTAACTTGAGTTCGAGTTTATGAACTCGAGTTGAAGGGGAAACTTGAACTTGAGTTTAGCCCCAAACTCGAGTTCAAACTCAAATTTTACAAAAAAAACATGAACTTGAATAAAGTTGTAACTCGAGTTTAAACTTTTTATGAGTTTCGTTGCAAAAGAACAACCCCTTAGGAACTTGAGTTGAAAGGGGAACTTGAACTTGGATTTTAGCCCTAAACTTAAGTTAAAACTCGAGCTCAAACTCAAGTTGAAACTCAAATTTTACAAAAGAACATGAACTTGAATAAAGTTGTAACTTAAGTTCAAAATTTTTTTTTGAGTTTTAGTCCAAAAGAACAAGCTTGATTTTTTTTTTTAAAAATGGAGATCGGATTTGATTTTTGTAGAGAGTGCTTATCTTTGTTTTTTTTCATCTGTTTTGTCTTCATCGTTTTCAGTTTTGGGTTTTTTTTCCTACAGATATATTGCTTGGCCTTTTAAAAAAAATTATATTTCAAATATATTGCTCGTGATTTTATGAAAATAACCCTCGTAATTGGGTCACGTGAGGGCTCACACGGATTTTAACGTGAGTAATTTGACGGATTTAGACGAAAAAGACTTAATTGCACCAATTTAAGGACATTGATGACCATTTTGCTAAAATTTTAAAAAATAGGACTAAACTATTACATACTGAAGAGGTTAGGGACCATTAGTGACAATTATCCATATGAAAATTGTTATGGTGGGCCACCAAATAAATAATTAAAATTGTACTTACGAAAGTTATCAAAAATTTCTCTAAAGCTTTTGCTTATTATTCTAAAGGAAACATATTTAGAACACGCCACGTATTTTGTTTAAGTATATTTTTGTCTTTTTATTGTGTAGATGTTTAAAACACCTTCTGTGTTTTAAAAAATCACATTGAAAATACCCTTAAAACCATCAAACTTTTTAAAATACCGTTTTGAATCTATATTAAATGTTATTTTAGATGTAAAAATTTAAAAATATTCAAATAAATATTCCAATTAAATAAATACTTCAATTATTTTGAGATTTTTCATTCTTTAAGATTGATTTTATCTAATATTTTAGTTTAATAATGTTTTAAATTACATTTACTAAAGGTTAAGAAGGGAGGGTGATCATGGTATTCTAAAAAATTTAATTGCTACAGAGGATATTTTGAATCTAATTTTATAAAGTTTTGAGTATTATCTCTTATTTTAAATAATAACAATATTATTATAATTGAAATAATATTATTGTTTTCATTAAGATCGACTATGTTATATCTATTACTATTATTTGTTTTAGACAATGCTGTGAGATTGAAGTAGCAATCTCCCCTAAAGTCCCACCCTACCACTTCGTTACCATTACATCAAACGTTCTTAGACATGTTATTTACGTATAATATGAAAATGAAACTAATCGTTAGATTTATATAAAATTCTTCAATATACCTTTTTATTAGTATTATTATTTTGATGTGATTTTAAGCAAAATAAATTGATACATATATTTTCGATCGGAATAATCTGTCACAAAAAAATGGGAATACTGAAAATATATAATAGAATATGATTATGTTTTGAATTGTTCGATGTATAAGTTATGTGCTATCAAGTTTTATATATTTTTTAATTATTTTGATGTGATTTTAATTAAATCTGACATCAACTATTAATACAAATGTTGTACCATAAAAAACTCCTAAACAAATATCATGTCTCATCAATGAATATTGATATTGGTTCTTTAACACCAATCAATGAAATAATTCAATCACTTGCCTCCTCCCATTTTTCCTGCAAGTTCTTCTGCTAAATTATGGTCATGGAGGACTATGTAAAACAGAGAGGGAATTTTTGGTTGACTTTTGTAGGGTGTTTTGTCGTATTATTTTATATTATAGCACTAATAGTAAAGTAACACAAATCATTAAGGTTCGGAATAGACCAGAGTTAAGATTGCGTCATAATCAGAGTCGGGCAAGACTCGGGTTGGACTAGAGTTGAGGTCAGGGTGGCGATTGGTGCCCCTTTTTTCTTACTTATTTTTTGCACGGTTCTTAGAGTTTATGAATATGTTCATATAACGTTCGTAGGCAAAGTATTACTTTGATCTAGATCATAAGTTCAATGTTGTTACTTTGATGTTGGACCGATAGTTTGCACTAACACTGTAAAATTTAATATGGTTCATGATTAACGTCTAAAAATGATGTTCACAAGCGGTCAATTATAGCACAGAAAGGCGGTCGTATTCACAGAGAGATAACAAAATAACAAGAAAAATTAATAGAATAAGAGCGTTAGAGAAAAATAAATAACAAGTGAATTAAAGAAAAAGAAAAGTTTTTGAGATTTTTATTGCAAATAAAAAGGAGAGAAGATTTGTGTGAAAGAAATTTAGTAGTAAAAATGGTAAGGTGTCGAGAATCCCTAATGCTTCGTTCACCAATTCAAGTTTTGATTCACAAAATAAAATAATCGAATAAATTAAATCTCTAAGTTGACTCCGGAAATATTATTATTACAAGTTATCCAAAATCGACAATATATCAATTTGACAATATTGCAGTAAAAGACAATTTGCAAAATAATTTGAATAACAAAACAATGCATGACAGAATTACATAAGAAAAGCGTGACTGAACTTATATAAAAATTGGCACACAATATTTTAAAAAGTAAAAGAAAGATAGATGAGATTTAATTCATTCAGATATTGAACTTTACAGAACAAGGAATCAAAAACTTGAATTGGATCACTCAACAAAAGTTCATCTCTAATCTCACCAAGAGAACTCTAGCCTAGCTTGCAAAACATTCTCACAAGTTCTAGAGAGAAAATAAGAGACTGACAGCAAGACGAAAAAACTGAATATTAAAAGCTTCCTAAAACCTTAGGTTAACCCCTCTATTTATAATGTTTAGAGGTTGCCTGTCAAATAAGGAAACAAACAATAAAAATAGAAAATTTACAAAAGAAAAAGAAACAAAATAAAATTACACATAAATTAGGAGAAATTAAATATATGATTTGGGAAAGAAATCTGGTAATTTGCTCTGACTTTTGGGGAAGAAATTCAGATTCAACATAAGGGGACACGTGTCGAAGCTCGGTTGGATGAAGGGAATAGAGTTGCCACGTGTCGTGCGCGGAGTGGAAAGAGAGTGCTGGCGCAGATAGAGAGAAGGACAGCTGGCGTACGCTGAGAGGAAAGGCAGGCTGGCGCTGTCGTGCGGGACCCACACGAGGAAAGCGTTGGACGCGCGCTGATGGCTGCGTGGAAGAAACGTGCTCACTGAGGACTGGCGTGCTGGTGACGCGTGAGGCGTGAGACGGCAGGAGGAAGGGCGCGGATTTCTGCGCTGACTGATGGGGCCCACACGTGGGTTGGCTTGATGGCTTAAACGACTCTTCTCTCTTTTTGGCTTGTGCGGCTCGGCTGAAAGGCTTGGCTTGGTTGAAAATATGGCTTTCATGGCTTATTTTTTGTAGCTTTTTACACTGTTTTTTATCTACAAATAATTAAGCAATAACTAGATAAATTCCAATGAAAAATATTCTGAATGAAAATAATGAAATTCTTTAATTAAAGCTTAAATATTTTAATATTATATAAATCAAAAGCAGTATTTAGGGTGCATTTTCATGCACTTATCACAACCCCCAACCAGCTTATTGCTAGTCTCTAGCAATCCAAGCGCAAGAGAAATCATGTCACAAAGAAAATCTAAGTCTCAACTAGCTTAGTGACCTGAGTATTTCAAACAAACTGTTAGTAAGAAGCCAAAAGATACTATTAAGATTATTTCAGTCATAACTCTAGAGTCGTGTGTCTGCGCTCCAAACCATAACCTTCTTACCACTGACCATAACACATGCAGCTTTGAAAAATTCACCAAGTAAAAGTCTCAACTCCATTATTCTCACGGGTGTCAGAAATATTTGAGTGCAAAGGTTTTCTCTCATAAAGTTAGAAATGGAACAATCAACGCTCAGTGTGAGGAAGGTAAAATTTAGGACAAACAATCAAATGAACATTGATCAAAAGATAGGTTAATCAACTACTAAAACATTCCACCATTCTTACCACAAACCGGCTTTTGGGATTTCATTCGGGTCAAACAGAAATTTACAGAAACGAATAAAGAGCCAAAAAAAATGCATAAGAAAAATAAATTACTTTTTTTTCTTTTTTTTTTTGGCAAGAGACAACCTGCAATAATGAAGTGAATGTAGAAAGGTGTTCTTTTGACAAACAGCTATATATCATCAAATGTGATTACAACCAAACTACAAGATCTGTGAAATGTTGCTCTTGCTCAGTTTTTTTTTTTTTGAAAGATAAGAAATGAGGCTCTATTACATAAGATCATTCTTATCTAACCCAAAATCCATCCCTCAAGCATATGCACCAAGCATACCACTAACCATGTAATAATGTTCCAACAGTGATTTTACCAGCTCAAAAGATCAATGAAGGTTCAAAAGTCGTGTTCTCTACTCTCTTGACTCACCAAAAATCAAGTACTTAAGCTTGAGAATTTTCTCAGCTGACATGCATTAACATCCATCTTACCACAAGGTTTAGCACGTGCAAACAGAAACTCTGGGAGTCATTTCTTAGTAACCAAGACAGTAAAACTCGACCCAAACTAAACATTTTGAAATCATACTCAGATAACTTCGTAAAAATTTTACCCCAAATATCAACATGACAAAAATAACTCTTACGCATGAATATGCTCATCACCCCCAACCAAAATCAGACAGTGTCCTCAGTGTCAAAAATTATGGAAATATAGAGAAAGAAAACACCTGGACGATGAACATTCCACATATGAGCACAGCTTGAGCTTCCTTATATGATTCTCTAAAAACACACATAAAAAAATGTAAAAAGAAACAAAGAAAACAGAAAATGAAAATATGGTACAGGTGATGTGAGCGAACTACTCAGGGTTGGTAAACGAGGTCGTCGAGAATGATCTCTTCAACCTGGTTCACCCGCTCTAAGTAATTCTTTAGACGCTGGCCATTTACTTTGAAGATTCTCCCATCGGTTGGGTCCTCAACCTTGACAGCACCATTGGGAAAAACGCGTTTTACTACGAACGGGCCAGTCCACCGCGACCTCAACTTACCGGGGTGGAGATGCAAACGGGAATGATAGAGATGAACCCGTTGATTCGGCTTGAAATTCTTCCTCAGGATCTGCTTGTCATGAGCCACTTTCATTTTTACCTTGATCCTGGAATTGCGCTCTTTTAGCATGTCGATCAAGCGTTGTTCTTGCAACACATCGAGTTTAGATGAGATGATGACTGGGATTGTGCCTTCATCTCCCAAGAACGCAAGTTTTAAGCCCTCAGGTAGTTGGGCTAGCTTGACTTTTGGAGCCTCCTCGGTAGATGATTTTGGTTTTTCTCTTTTTGTCGGGAGCTCCTCAAAACACGGTGGCCCAAACTTTGTTCCTCTATCATGTGATTCTTTGAAAATAGCAAAAATGTTAGCTAGCTCACAAGGACCGGAACTCTCAGATTCAGATTTTTGGAGGAGATTTTCAAGATCTTCAGAGTTGCTTTGCAGCAGAACCTCCTCCTTGACAAGTGTGTCAATCATAAATGTTTGGTGACATTCATTGTCATCATGTGGTTGCTTTTGAAAATGAAAAATATTTACCTCAAGGGTCATATGCCCGAAAGATATCTTCAAGAGACCATTCATACAATTGATAAGTGCATGTGCTGTGGTAAGGAAAGGCCTTCCTAGAATGATGGGAATGGATGACTCCATATTCACCACAGATTGTGTATCCAAGACAAGAAAGTCCACAGGGTAATAAAACTTGTCGATTTGTAACAGAACGTTTTTTACTATTCCCCGTGGTCTCTTAATGGATCTATCGGCCAGTTGCAGAACTACATATGTGGGCTTAATCTCTCTAATACCCAATTGCGAGTAGACCGAATAAGGCATGAGGTTAACACTCGATCCTAGGTCTAGTAACGCTTGGCTGAATTCATGTGTCCCGATCTGGTAAGAAATGGTGGGACAACCTGGATCTTTATACTTCGGCGGTGTCTTCTGTTCAATCACCGCACTTACTTGTTCTGTCAAGAATGTAGTTTTCTTGACATAGTGCTCTCTCTTTATGGTGCACAGATCCTTGATAACCTTGGCGTAGGCCGGCACTTGCTTGATCACATGTAGTAAAGGAAGATTGATCTTCAATTGTGTCAAGTGCTCTAGGATCTCACTTTGATTTTCTAACACTTTCCCAGCAGGTCGGAGAGCTTGGGGGAAAGGCACCTTTACCGAAATTTTTGTTGGCTCTTCTTTCTCCTGAGCCGATTCTTCATTACTTGAAGTGGTTGTACTTGTTGATGGCGTGTCAAAATTCATAGCACTTCGAGTAGAGATGGCTATAACTTCCTTGATATTTTGACCTTCAGAGTTGGAAGTTTGAGCCATGTGTTGTCCTCTCAAATTGGACTGGGCTTGTGATGGAAATTTACCGTGCTCCTGAACGGTTAAAGCTTCTGTCAGCTTTGTGATCTAACTTTTTATTTCCTTGTTCTCTTCCACCAGCTGCGTGAGCATCGAATCAACCCTTTGATTCGTTTTATTTTACGCGTCCATAGAAGCTTTTAGGGTATCCTCTAGAGAATTTCCTTTCGGCTGCATGTTATTCTGAGGCGCAAAATATGTCCTTGGTGGTTGAGATTGTTGCTCTGATCTCCATTGCCCTCTAGATGATTGTGCATGTTGGTTTGGATCTCTCCAACTGAAGTTTGGGTGGTTTTTCCAACCAAGATTGTAAGTTTCTGGGAAAGTTTCATAAGGCTTCTTGTATGTGCCCAATGCATTACACTGCTCCTCGTATACCCCCCTCATTTCACTTAACGTGTGGCAATCCTGAGCTAGATGGCCCATTCCACCACAAACGAAACATGGCTCATGTGCCTCTGTCCTTGCCACCATGTGGGGTCCTTGACTATCTTTACTTTTGAGGGCCTTGATTTGCTTCGTCAAAGCTTTAACTTGGGCCTTGAGGCTGTCTTCTTCCCTTAATTGATAAACTCCAACTGGTCGGGACCTACTGGTGCTCTCAGTAGCACTCAGTCCAGTCCAAGTATGAGCTTTCTCTGCTAACTCATTCAGTTACTTGATAACTTCATAAGGATCCTTTTGGAGAAAATCCCCATTGCAAATTGGCGCTCTCGGATTGTGAGTCCATCGTAGAAATAGCTTACGAGGCGCCAACTTTTATATCCATGGTGGGGACACAGATTTAACAGATCTTTAAAACGCTCCTAAGCTTGATAAAGAGTTTCATTTTCCTTCTGAGTAAAATTTGAGATCTGTCCTTTCAAATTGTTGGTCTTATGGTGTGGAAAATACTTGTTGAAGAATGTCGTTGTCATTTCTTCCCACGTACCAATAGACTTGGGCCTAAGAGAATACAACCAGCTTTTGGCCTTGTTCTTTAGAGATAAAGGGAAAAATTTCAATCTGACGGTGTTTGCGTCCTCAACACGACTGTGGAAGGTGGCCACCACCTCTTCAAACTCCCGGATGTGTACATATGACTTCTCGTTCTCTAACCCGTGAAAAGTTGGGAGAAGTACAATCATGCCCGGCTTGAAATCCGTAAGCGGTGCATTCGGTGGGAACATGATGCAAGATGGGGTGGCCGTTCGCGTTGGGTGCAGGTAATCTTGCAACGTCCTCTGTTGAACTTCCTCGTGTTGTGCCATTGCGAATAGATTTTGAAATGCGAAATCCAACGACGAGTGTGAAGATGGAGGCGTAGAAGACGAGTCAGATAGAATTTCACTAGAGGTTTCTAGGTCTGGACGTTGAGCAAATCTCCCTAGCTCGTCTCTATACCGATGCATTCACCCAAAACGGTTTTTTTAATTTTTAATTTTTTAATTTTTTTGTTTTAATTTTTATTTTTAATCAAAACAAAAGATAATAATTATATAATAACGTAAATTGTAACCACCGAGAGTGCTCCCAGGAAAGACTATAGCTCTTGGCTCAATGAATAGTCTCCTAGACAGAGCAACGTTCCCAGGAAAGATTGGTGGGGCGAGGCCCACTTAAGTATCAACTTTCCCAGATAGAACTCCCTCAGATTGTACTTTTCACGTAACCACACAATTATCCTCAAAATCAATTATTAAATTTTATTGAATAAATTATGAAATGTAATATAATTAATGGAACCTATTCCTAAAGTCAAAAGCCTAAATCTACCAAATTATGAAATTCTTAGATTAAGAATAGTCAATTAATTACAATCCTAATTACAATCCTATGCGTTAATGAAAACTATAAAAGGAAAATTTAAATTAGGCAACAATTAAAATATACAAATGGAAAACAAAATAAAATCCTAATTTATCAAAAATAAAAGATTATAAAATCAAATCACAATCAATTTTAAAACTAAAAGGGAAAATAAAATTAATAATTAAAATAAATCATAAAAGTGTGAGATTTTTGTTTTTGTTTTTGTTTTGTGTTAGAAAAAGAAGAACGGGAAATGAAAAACAAAAGGGTGCAGCAAACTAAACTACTATTGCACTCACAAAATGAGACACGTACGGCCAAACAACAAGGTGACTTTATTACAGAAATGTACCCAAATACGAAAAAGGTGATTTTTTTTTTCGGTTTTGAATAAGGGACGGTAAAAGGAAAAAAAGAAAATGCAGCAACTTCGAATTTACGTTAACTTGCTGCCACGTTAAAGTCACGTAAACTTGCAGCCACTTTTTTTTTTTTGGTTGGAAATAAATGATAAGAAAGAATGGATTAATAATAATAATAATAATAATAATAAATGTATACTTACTTATTTAGTTCAAAAATCTATTGATCAATCTTATTAGTAGCACCTCTCCGGTAACGGCGTTAAAATTTAATTAACGCTCAAAAGTGATGTTCACAAGCGGTCAATTGTAACATAGAAGGGCGGTCGTATCCATAGAGATAACAAAATAACAAGAAAGATTAACAGAATAAGAGCGTTAGAGAAAAATAAATAACAAGTGAATTAAAGAAAAAGAAGAGTTTTTGAGATTTTTGTTGCAAATAAAAAGGAGAGAAGATTTGTGTGAAAGAAATTCAGTAGTAAAAACGGTAAGGTGTCGAGAATCTCTAATGCTTCGTTCACCAATTCAAGTTTTGATTCACAAAATAAAATGATCGAATAAATTAAATCTCTAAGTTGACTCTGGAAATATTATTATTACAAGTTATCCAAAATCGACAATATATCAATTTGACAATATTGCAGTAAAAGACAATTTGCAAAATAATTTGAATAACAAAACAATACATGACAGAATTACATAAAAAAAGCGTGACTGAACTTATATAAAAATTGGCACACAATATTTTAAAAAGTAAAAGAAAGATAGATGAGATTTAATTCATTCAGATATTGAACTTTACAGCACAAGGAATCAAAAACTTGAATTGGATCACTCAACACAAGTTCATCTCTAACCTCACCAATAGAACTCTAGCCTAACTTGCAAAACATTCTCACAAGTTCTAGAGAGAAAATATGAGACTAACAGCAAGACAACAAAAAAATGAATATTAAAAGCTTCCTAAAACCTTAGGCTAACCCCTCTATTTATAGTGTTCAGAGGTTGCCTGTCAAATAAGGAAACAAACAATAAAAATAGAAAATTTACAAAAGAAAAGAAAACAAAATAAAATTACACATAAATTAGGAGAAATTAAATATATGATTTGGGAAAGAAATCTGGTAATTTACTCTGACTTTTGGAGAAGAAATTCGGATTCAGCATAAGGGGACACGTGTCGAATCTCGGTTGGATGAAGAGAATAGAGTTTCCACGTGTCGTGCGTGGAATGGAACGAGTGGGGTGGGGCGGACCGA